>NC_041380.1:576199730-576221577 GCF_002162155.2 Triticum dicoccoides
TCAAAAAATAAAATCCTTCGAGAGGTAGTTATATTACTACATCTACACGTTAGGAAATTTTGAAAACTTAAATTTGGACATGTTTTGCAAAAAGTGTAGGGAAAATGTAAAACGGCTATAACTTTTGCATACAATGTCGGAAAAAAACGTATAATATATCAAAAAATTCAGCACGAAAATCCGCATCCGATGGAGACGGCCTATGGCCTGTTTGCGATTTTTAGAATCATCAAATTCCAAAAGGAAAAAAGATATGGTCAAATTTAAGTTTTTTTAAAAAAATTTGTTAAATCTGGTCAAACTACTTATTCAACAAGTATTAATGTTACTACATAATTATTCAAGAATATTAGTGTTACTAAATAATTATTTCAATTTTTTGAATTTTGGTCAAATCTGGTCAAACTATGGTCAAACTGTGGTCAAACTATGGTCAAACTTATTCAAGAAATATTAGTGTTACTAAATAATTACTCTTTTTTAGAATAATAGTTTCAAACTTAAACAGTGAAATGTGTTTTCATGCTCAAGCTACTCCTGAGGGTCAATAGGATTGGCATCTAGGACTGGGCGTTCGGTTCCACCGAACCGATCGGGTCGATACTTCGGTGTTTACAAAATTTCAGTTTTGAGAAAAAGCTGACCGATTGGTCAACCGAAAATTAACTAACCGGTGCTTCGGTCCATCGAAAGCTCGGTTCGGTGATCGGTTGTGACCGAACAACACCGATCTACAACCTACAAAATGACATACGAAGCCAGAAATCATGTGCCCTCCACAGAATCGCTGCTCACAATAGATCAAAGTTACTCCACGGAATCGTGTGGATGGGAAGCAGTGAAGGTTGCACAAAAGAAGGAAGAGTGAAGAGAAGGCGTCGGCTGCCGGACCCCGCCGCTGGCTGCTGGGCTAGGAGAGTAGGGCGACTTGGGCTATGGGGGAAATAGCCCTGTAGGGAGAGGAAGGAGGCCACCCTGGTTGCGAGTTGCTGGACAATCACCGCTGGCTACTAGGTTGGGGACCACTGGAGGCTAGGGCTGGGAACTTGGGATAGGACGTGGATAGTGGGGCTCGTGCGAGACTGGAGAAAGGATCCGGAAACTTGAGGGCCTTGAGAGTTAATGTAATGGGCCATCATTTTCTACGAGATCTGGCCCATGTTCGGTTGTATTCGGTCGCTTCGGGTAGCCAATGCCTGAGACCGAATTACCCGAAGTTAATTCGGGTTTCTAGCGCTGAGAACCGGAGTTGTGACCGATCTTATCGGGTTCGGTCTATTCAGCTTCGGTCTCGGTTCTTTCGGTTCGGTAGTTCGGTCAACGGTTAATATGCCCACCCCTATTGGCATCTTACTATTGTCAGGAAAACAACAAGTGCAGACTTGGAAACGAAGGAGAATAGAACCCGAAAGTTAAGCGTGCTCGGGCTGGAGTAGTGAGAGGGATGGGTGACTGGTCGGGAAGTTAGATGATTTGGAATGAGTGATCCACACTTGAGAAGTTAAGAGAGGTGATTAGAGACTAAATCACCAAATAATTCAGAAAAATTAAAAAACAAAAAAAATCAAAAAAAAATTCCAAAATATTCAAAAAAAATTCAAAAAAAAACCTTTAGTACCGGTTGGTAACACCAACCGGTAGCATTTTAGCGCCGGTTCATGCCGAATCGGTACTAAAGGGGGGCCTTTAGTGCCCACCAATTAGTGCCGGTTATGGAACCGGCACTAAAGGCCCTTACAAAGCGGTTTTCAAGCTCCGTTTTCTACTAGTGTCAGTCCATAAATGGATCGTTAGAGCTTGCACACTTTGTTAGTACCCTTTGGATCGATAAAACCTTCAGGTTGCATCATATACAACTCTTCTTCCAGAAAACCATTCAGGAATGCAGTCTTTACATCCATTTGCCAATTTTCATAATCATAAAATGCGGCAATTGCTAACATGATTCAGACGGACTTAAGCATCGCTACGGGTGAGAAGGTCTCATCATAGTCAACTCCTTGAACTTGTCGAAAACCTTTCGCAACAAGTCGAGCGTTGTAGACAATAGTGTTACCGTCAGCGTCAGTCTTCTTCTTGAAGATCCATTTATTCTCGATAGCTTGCCGATCATCGGGGAAGTCAACCAAAGTCCACACTTTGTTCTCATACATGGATCCCATCTCAGATTTCATGGCCTCAAGCCATTTTGCGGAATATGAGCTCATCATCGCTTCCTCATAGTTTGTAGGTTCGTCATGGTCAAGTAACATGACCTCCAAAACAGGATTACCGTACCACTCTGGTGCGGATCTTGCTTTGGTTAACCTACGAGGTTCGGTAGTAACTTGATCTGAAGTTTCATGATCATCATCATTAGCTTCCTCGCTAATTGGTGTAGGTGTCACAGGAACCGGTTTCTGTGATGAACTACTTTCCAATAAGGGAGTAGGTACAGTTACCTCATCAAGTTCTACTTTCGTCCCACTCACTTCTTTCGAGAGAAACTCCTCTAGAAAGGATCCATTCTTAGCAACGGATGTCTTGCCTTCGGATCTGTGATAGAAGGTGTACCCAACAGTTTCCTTTGGATATCCTATGAAGACACATTTCTCCGATTTGGGTTCGAGCTTATCAGGTTGAAGCTTTTTCACATAAGCATCGCAGCCCCAAACTTTAAGAAACGACAACTTTGGTTCCTTGCCAAACCACAGTTCATAAGGCGTCGTCTCAACGGATTTTGATGGTGCCCTATTTAACGTGAATACAGCTGTCTCTAAATCATAACCCCAAAATGATAGCGGTAAATCAATAAGAGACATCACAGATCGCACCATATCTAGTAAAGTACGATTACAACGTTCGGACACACCATTATGTTGTGGTGTTCCTGGTGGCGTGAGTTGCGAAACTATTCCACATTGTTTCAAATGTAAACCAAAATCATAACTCAAATATTCTCCTCCACGATCAGATCGTAGAAACTTTATTTTCTTGTTACGATGATTTTCCAGTTCACTCTGAAAATCTTTGAACTTTTCAAATGTTCCAGACTTATGTTTCATTAAGTAGATATAGCCACATCTGCTCATAACATCTGTGAAGGTGAGAAAATAACGATACCCGCCACGAGCCTCAACATTCATCGGACCACATACATCAGTATGTATGATTTTCAACAAATCTGTTGCTCGCTCCATTGTTCCAGAGAACGGCGTTTTAGTCATTTTGCCCATGAGGCATGGTTCGCAAGTACCAAGTGATTCATAATCAAGTGATTCCAGAAGTCCATCAGTATGGAGTTTCTTCAAGCGCTTTACACCAATATGACCCAAACGGCAGTGCCACAAATAAGTTGCACTATCATTATCAACTCTGCATCTTTTGGCTTCAACATTATGAATATGTGTATCACTACTATCGAGATTCAACACAAATAGACCACTCTTCAATGGTGCATGACCATAAAAGATATTACTCATATAAATAGAACAACCATTATTCTCATATTTAAATGAATAACCGTCTCACATCAAACAAGATCCAGATATAAAGTTCATGCTTAACGCTGGCACCAAATAACAATTATTCAGGTCTAAAACTAATCCCGAAGGTAGATGTAGAGGTAGCGTGTCAACAGCGATCATATCGACTTTGGAACCATTTCCCACGCGCATCGTCACCTCGTCCTTAGCCAGTCTTCGCTTAATCCGTAGTCCCTGTTTCGAGTTGCAAATATTAGCAACAGAACCAGTATCAAATACCCAGCTGCTACTACGAGCTCTAGTAAGGTA
Source organism: Triticum dicoccoides (assembly GCF_002162155.2). Classification (NCBI taxonomy): domain Eukaryota; kingdom Viridiplantae; phylum Streptophyta; class Magnoliopsida; order Poales; family Poaceae; genus Triticum; species Triticum dicoccoides. Next base: position 576,203,504 of record NC_041380.1, read on the forward strand.
CACATAAATAAAATGTATATCACATATACCTTTGTTCACCTTGCCATCCTTCTTATTCGCCAAATACTTGGGGCAGTTCCGCTTCCAGTGCCCAGTCCCTTTGCAGTAGAAACACTCAGTCTCAGGCTTAGGTCCAGACTTGGGTTTCTTCTTTTGAGCAGCAACTTGTTTGTCGTTCTTATTGAAGTTCCCTTTCTTCTTCCCTTTACCCTTTTTCTTGAAACTGGTGGTCTTGTTGACCATCAACACTTGATGCTCCTTCTTAATTTCTACCTCTGCAGCCTTTAGCATTGCGAAGAGCTCGGGAATCGTCTTATCCATCCCTTGCATATTATAGTTCAACACAAAGCTCTTGTAGCTTGGTGGCAGTGATTGAAGAACTCTGTCAATAACACTATCAACCGGAAGATTAACTCCCAGCCGAGTCAAGTGATTATGGTACCTAGACATTCTGAGTATATGTTCACCGACAGAACTATTCTCCTCCATCTTGCAGCTGTAGAACTTATTGGAGACTTTATATCTCTCAATCCGGGCATTTGCTTGAAATATTAACTTCAACTCCTGGAACATCTCATATGCTCCATGACGTTCAAAACGACGTTGAAGTCTCGGTTCTAAGCCATAAAGCATGGCACACTGAACTATTGAGTAGTCATCAGCTTTGCTCTGCCAGACGTTCATAACATCTGGTGTTGCTCCTCCAGCGGGTTTGGCACCCAGCGGTGATTCCAGGACATAATTCTTCTGTGCGGCAATGAGGATAATCCTCAAGTTACGGACCCAGTCCGTGTAATTGCTACCATCATCTTTCAACTTTGCTTTCTCAAGTAACGCATTAAAATTCAACGGAACAACAACACGAGCCATTTATCTACGATAACGTAGACAAGAAAAATACTATCAGGTACTAAGTTCATGATAAATTTAAGTTCAATTAATCATATTACTTAAGAACTCCCATTAGATAGACATCCCTCTAATCATCAAAGTGATCACGTGATCCATATCAGCTAAACCATAGCCGATCATCACGTGAAATGGAGTAGTTTTCAATGGTGAACATCACTATGTTGATCATATCTACTATATGATTCACGCTCGACCTTTCGCTCTTAGTGTTTCGAGGCCATATCTGCATATGCTAGGCTCGTCAAGTTTAACCCGAGTATTCTGCGTGTGTAAAACTGTCTTACACCCGTTGTAGATGAACGTTGAGCTTATCACACCCGATCATCATGTGGTGTCTCGGCACGACAAACTTTGGCAACGGTGCATACTCAGGGAGAACACTTTTACCTTGAAATTTAGTGAGAGATCATCTTATAATGCTACCGTCAAACAAAGCAGAATAAGATGCATAAAGGATAAACATCACATGCAATCAATATAAGTGATATGATATGGCCATCATCATCTTGTGCCTTTGATCTCCATCTCCAAAGCACCGTCATGATCACCATCGTCACCGGCGCGACACCTTGATCTCCATCATAGCATCGTTGTCGTCTCGCCAACTATTGCTTCTACGACTATCGCTACCGCTTAGTGATAAAGTAAAGCAATTACAGGGCGATTGCATTGCATACAATAAAGCGACAACCATATGGCTCCTGCCAGTTGCCGATAACTCTGTTACAAAACATAATCATCTCATACAATAAATATAGCTGTTGGAAATATGCCCTAGAGGCAATAATAAAAGTATTATTATATTTCATTGTTCATGATAATTGTCTTTTATTCATGCTATAACTGTATTATCCGGAAATCGTAATACACGTGTGAATACTTAGACCACACAATGTCCCTGGTAAGCCTCTAGTTGACCAGCTCGTTGTGATCAACAGATAGTCATGGTTTCCTGACTATGGACATTGGATGTCATTGATAACGGGATCACATCATTAGGAGAATGATGTGATGGACAAGACCCAATCCTAAGCATAGCATAAAAGATCGTGTAGTTCGTTTTGCTAGAGCTTTGCAAGTGTCAAGTATCTCTTCCTTCGACCATGAGATCGTGTAACTCCCGGATACCGTAAGAATGCCTTGGGTGTACCAAACGTCACAACGTAACTGGGTGACTATAAAGGTACATTACAGGTATCTCCGAAAGTAGCTGTTGACACGGATCGAGACTGGGATTTGTCACTCCGTATGACGGAGAGGTATCTCTGGGCCCACTCGGTAATGCATCATCATATTGAGCTCAATGTGACCAAGGTGTTGGACACGGGATCATGCATTACGGTACGAGTAAAGTGACTTACCGGAAACGAGACTGAACAAGGTATTGGGATACCGACGATCGAGTCTCGGGCAAGTAACGTACCGATTGACAAAGGGAATTGCATACAGGGTTTGATCGAATCCTCGACATAGTGGTTCATCCGATGACAACATCGAGGAGCATGTGGGAGCCATCATGGGTATCCAGATCCCGCTGATGGTTATTGACTGAGAGAGTCTCGGTCATGTCTGCATGTCTCCCGAACCCGTAGGGTCTACACACTTAAGGTTCAGTTACGCTAGGGTTATAGGGATATGTATATGCAGTAACCCGAATGTTGTTCGGAGTCCCGGATGAGATCCCGGACGTCATGAGGAGTTCCGGAATGGTCCGGAGGTAAAGATTTATATATGGGAAGTCCTGTTTCGGGCATCGGGACAAGTTTCGGGGTTATCGGTATTGTACCGGGACCACCGGAAGGGTCCCGGGGGTCCACCGGGTGGGTCCACCTGTCCCGGGGGGCCACATGGGCTGTGTGGGGTGCGCCTTGGCCTAATGGGCCAAGGGCACCAGCCCCACATAGGCCCATGCGCCTAGGGTTCAAGGGGGGCAAGAGTCCTAGGAGGTTAAGGCACCTCCTAGGTGCCTTGGGGGGAGGGAAAACCCCCCTTGGCCGCCGCACCCCCTAGGAGATTGGATATCCTAGGGCCGGCCACCCCCCCTTGGCACCCCTATATATAGTGGGGGAGAGGAGGGACTTCATACCTGAACGCCCTGGCCTTTGGTTGCCTCCTTCTCCCTCCCCAACACCTCCTCCACCTCCATAGTGCTTAGCGAAGCTCTGCCGGAGTACTGCAGCTCCACCAACACCACGCCGTCGTGCTGCTGCTGGTGCCATCTCCCTCAACCTCTCCTCCCTTCCTTGCTGGATCAAGAAGGAGGAGACGTGGCTGTTCCGTACGTGTGTTGAACGCGGAGGTGCCGTCCGTTCGGCGCAGGTCATCGGTGATTTGGATCACGTCGAGTACGACTACATCATCACCTTGCAAGCTTCCGCACGCGATCTACAAGTGGTATGTAGATGCAAACTCTCTCCCTAGACTCGTTGCTTAGATGAACTCATAGATGGATCTTGGTGAAACCGTAGGAAAAATTTTAATTTTCTGCAACGTTCCCCAGCAGTGGCATCATGAGCTAGGTCTATGCGTAGTTCTCTTTGCACGAGTAGAACACAACTTTGTTGTGGGCGTGGATTTTGTCATCTTACTTGCCTCTACTAGTCTTTTCTTGCTCAACGGTATTGTGGGATGAAGCGGCCCGGACCAACCTTACACGTACGCTTACGTGAGACCGGTTCCACCGATTGACATGCACTAGTTGCATAAGGTGGCTAGCGGGTGTCTGTCTCTCCCACCTTAGTTGGAGCGGAATGGATGAACAGGGCCCTTATGAAGGGTAAATAGAAGTTGACAAAATCACGTTGTGGTGATTCGTAGGTAAGAAAACGTTCTTGCTAGAACCCAATTGCAGCCACGTAAAAGATGCAACAACAATTAGAGGACGTCTAACTTGTTTTTGCAGCGATTGATCATGTGATGTGATATGGCCAGAAGTTGTGATGAATGATGAATTGTGATGTATGAGATCATGTTCTTTGTAATAGGATTCACGACTTGCATGTCGATGAGTATGACAACCGGCAGGAGCCATAGGAGTTGTCATTATTTTTTGTATGACCTGCGTGTCATTGAATAACGTCATGTAAACTACTTTACTTTATTGCTAAACGTTAGTCATAGAAGTAGAAGTAGTCGTTGGCGTGACAACTTCATGAAGACACGATGATGGAGATCATGATGATGGAGATCATGGTGTCAAGCCGGTGACAAGATGATCATGGAGCCCCGAAGATGAAGATCAATGGAGCTATATGATATTGGCCATATCATGTCACAACTATATAATTGCATGTGATGTTTATTATGTATTATGCATCTTGTTTACTTAGGACGACGGTAGTAAATAAGATGATCCCTTATAAAATTTCAAGAAGTGTTTCCCCCTAACTGTGCACCGTTGCTACAGTTCGTCGTTTCTAAGCACCACGTGATGATCGGGTGTGATGGATTCTTACGTTCACATACAACGGGTGTAAGACAGTTTTACACAGCGAAAACACTTAGGGTTAACTTGACGAGCCTAGCATGTGCAGACATGGCCTCGGAACACGGAGACCGAAAGGTCGAACACGAGTCGTATGGAAGATACGATCAACATGAAAATGTTCACCGACAATGACTAGTCCGTCTCACGTGATGATCGGACACGGGCCAGTCGACTCGGATCGTGTAACACTTAGATGACTAAAGGGATGTCTAATCTAAGTGGGAGTTCATAATTTGATTAGAACTTTATTATCATGAACTTAGTCTAAAACCTTTGCAAATATGTCTTGTAGATCAATGGCCAACGCTAATGTCAACATGAACTTCAACGCGTTCCTAGAGAAAACCAAGCTGAAAGATGATGGCAGCAACTATACGGACTGGGTCCGGAACCTGAGGATCATCCTCATAGCTGCCAGGAAACAATATGTCCTAGAAGGACCGCTAGGTGACGCTCCCGTCCCAGAGAACCAAGACATTATGAATGCTTGGCAGTCTCGCGCTGATGATTACTCCCTCGTTCAGTGCGGCATGCTTTACAGCTTAGAACCGGGGCTCCAAAAGCGTTTTGAGCATCACGGAGCATATGAGATGTTCGAAGAGCTGAAACTATTTTTTCAAGCTCATGCCCGGGTCGAGAGATATGATGTCTCCGACAAGTTCTACAGTTGTAAGATGGAGGAAAACAGTTCTGTCAGTGAGCACATCCTGAAGATGTCTGGGTTGCACAACCGTATGACCCAGCTGAACATTAACCTCCCAGATGAGGCGGTCATTGACAGAATCCTCCAGTCGCTCCCACCAAGCTACAAGAGCTTTGTGATGAACTACAACATGCAGGGAATGGAAAAGACCATTCCTGAAGTGTTCTCGATGCTGAAGTCAGCAGAGGCTGAAATCAAGAAAGAACATCAAGTGTTGATGGTCAATAAGACCACTAAGTTCAAGAAGGGCAAGGGTAAGAAGAACTTCAAGAAGGACGGCAAAGATGTTGCCGCGCCTGGTAAGCCAGTTACCGGGAAGAAGTCAAAGAATGGACCCAAGCCTGAGACTGAGTGCTTTTATTTCAAGGGGAAGGGTCACTGGAAGCGGAACTGCCCCAAATACTTAGCGGATAAGAAGGCCGGCAACACCAAAGGTATATTTGATATACATGTGATTGATGTGTACCTTACCAGTACTCGTAGTAACTCCTGGGTATTTGATACCGGTGCCGTTGCTCATATTTGTAACTCACAGCAGGAGCTGCGGAATAAACGGAGACTGGCGAAGGACGAGGTGACGATGCGCGTCGGGAATGATTCCAGAGTCGATGTGATCGCCGTCGGCACGCTGCCTCTACATTTACCTACGGGATTAGTTTTGAACCTTAATAATTGTTATTTAGTGCCAAGTTTGAGCATGAACATTGTATCTGGATCTCGTTTAATACGAGATGGCTACTCATTTAAGTCTGAGAATAATGGTTGTTCGATTTATATGAGAGATATGTTTTATGGTCATGCTCCGATGGTCAATGGTTTATTCTTAATGAATCTCGAGCGTAATATTACACATGTTCATAGTGTAGATGCCAAAAGATTTAAAGTTGATAACGATAGTCCCACATACTTGTGGCACTGCCGCCTTGGTCACATTGGTGTCAAGCGCATGAAGAAGCTCCATGCCGATGGACTTTTAGAGTCTCTTGATTATGAATCGTTTGACACGTGCGAACCATGCCTCTTAGGCAAAATGACCAAGACTCCGTTCTCCGGAACAATGGAGCGAGCAACCAACTTGTTGGAAATCATACATACCAATGTGTGCGGTCCAATGAGCGTTGAGGCTCGCGGAGGATATCGTTATGTTCTTACCCTCACAGATGACTTGAGTAGATATGGGTATGTCTACTTAATGAAACACAAGTCTGAGACCTTTGAAAAGTTCAAGGAATTTCAGAATGAGGTGGAGAATCAACGTGACCGAAAGATAAAATTCTTACGATCAGATCGTGGAGGAGAATACTTAAGTCACGAATTTGGTACACACTTAAAGAAATGTGGAATCGTTTCACAGCTCACGCCGCCTGGAACACCTCAGCGAAACGGTGTGTCCGAACGTCGTAATCGCACTCTATTGGATATGGTGCGGTCTATGATGTCTCTTACCGATTTACCGCTATCATTTTGGGGATACGCTCTAGAGACAGCTACATTCACTTTAAATAGGGCACCGTCTAAATCCGTTGAGACGACACCGTATGAATTATGGTTTGGAAAGAAACCTAAGCTGTCGTTTCTAAAAGTTTGGGGATGCGAAGCTTATGTCAAGAAACTTCAACCTGAAAAGCTCGAACCCAAGTCGGAAAAATGCGTATTCATAGGATACCCTAAGGAAACTATAGGGTATACCTTCTACTTAAGATCCGAAGGCAAGATCTTTGTTGCCAAGAACGGATGCTTTCTGGAAAAAAGAGTTTCTCTCGAAAGAAGTAAGTGGGAGGAAAGTAGAACTCGATGAAGTACTACCTCTTGAGCGGGATAGTGACGCAGCACAGGAAACCGTTCCTGTGATGCCCACACCAACTGAAGAGGAATACCATGATAATGATCAAAGTACTTCGGATCAAGTTACTGCTGAACTTCGTAGGTCCACAAGGACACGTTCCGCACCAGAATGGTACGGCAACCCTGTCCTAGAAATCATGTTGTTAGACAACAATGAACCTTCGAACTATGAAGAAGCAATGACGGGCCCGGAATCCAACAAATGGCTTGAAGCCATGAAATCCGAGATAGAATCCATGTATGAAAACAAAGTGTGGACTTTGACAGACTTGCCCGATGATCAGCGAGCGATAGAAAACAAATGGATCTTTAAGAAGAAGACGGACGCGGATGGTAATGTTACCATCTATAAAGCTCGACTTGTCGCTAAGGGTTATCGACAGGTTCAAGGGATTGACTACGACGAGACATTCTCTCCCGTAGCGAAGCTAAAGTCCGTCCGAATCATGTTAGCAATTGCCGCATACTATGATTATGAGATATGGCAGATGGACGTCAAAACAGAATTCCTTAACGGGCATCTTAAGGAAGAACTGTATATGATGCAGCCGGAAGGTTTTGTCGATCCTCAGAACGCTAACAAAGTATGCAAGCTCCAGCGATCCATTTATGGACTGGTGCAAGCATCTCGGAGTTGGAACATTCGCTTTGATGAGATGATCAAAGCGTTTGGATTTATGCAGACTTATGGAGAAGCCTGCGTTTACAAGAAAGTGAGTGGGAGCTCTGTAGCATTTCTCATATTATATGTAGATGACATACTCCTGATGGGAAATAATATAGAATTTCTGGACAGCATTAAGGCCTACTTGAATAAGTGTTTTTCAATGAAGGACCTTGGAGAAGCTGCTTATATATTAGGCATCAAGATCTATAGAGATAGATCGAGACGCCTCATAGGTCTTTCACAAAGTACATACCTTGATAAGATTTTGAAGAGATTCAGAATGGATCAGTCCAAGAAGGGGTTCTTGCCTATGTTACAAGGTATGAGACTGAGCTCAGCTCAGTCACCGACCACGGCAAAAGATAAAGAAGAGATGAGTGTCATCCCCTATGCTTCAGCCATAGGATCTATTATGTATGCGATGCTGTGTACCAGACCCGATGTAAACCTTGCCGTAAGTTTGGTAGCAAGATACCAAAGTAATCCCGGCAAGGAACACTGGACAGCGGTCAAGAATATCCTGAAGTACCTGAAAAGGACAAAGGACATGTTTCTCGTTTATGGAGGAGACGAAGAGCTCGTCGTAAAGGGTTACGTCGACGCTAGCTTCGACTCAGATCCGGATGACTCTAAGTCACAAACCGGATACGTGTATATGTTGAATGGTGGAGCAGTAAGCTGGTGTAGCTGCAAGCAGAGCGTCGTGGCGGGATCTACGTGTGAAGCGGAGTACATGGCAGCCTCGGAGGCAGCACATGAAGCGATTTGGGTGAAGGAGTTCATCACCGACCTAGGAGTCATACCCAATGCGTCGGGGCCGATCAAACTCTTCTGTGACAACACTGGAGCTATTGCCCTCGCAAAGGAGCCCAGGTTTCACAAGAAGACCAGGCACATCAAGTGTCGTTTCAACTCCATCCGTGAAAATGTTCAAGATGGAGACATAGAGATTTGCAAAGTGCACACGGATCTGAATGTCGCGGATCCGCTGACTAAACCTCTCTCGCGTGCAAAACATGATCAACACCAGAACTCTATGGGTGTTCGATTCATCACAATGTAACTAGATTAGTGACTCTAGTGCAAGTGGGAGACTGTTGGAAATATGCCCTAGAGGCAATAATAAAAGTATTATTATATTTCATTGTTCATGATAATTGTCTTTTATTCATGCTATAACTGTATTATCCGGAAATCGTAATACACGTGTGAATACTTAGACCACACAATGTCCCTGGTAAGCCTCTAGTTGACCAGCTCGTTGTGATCAACAGATAGTCATGGTTTCCTGACTATGGACATTGGATGTCATTGATAACGGGATCACATCATTAGGAGAATGATGTGATGGACAAGACCCAATTCTAAGCATAGCATAAAAGATCGTGTAGTTCGTTTTGCTAGAGCTTTGCAAGTTTCAAGTATCTCTTCCTTCGACCATGAGATCGTGTAACTCCCGGATACCATAAGAGTGCCTTGGGTATACCAAACGTCACAACGTAACTGGGTGACTATAAAGGTGCATTACAGGTATCTCCGAAAGTAGCTGTTGGGTTGACACGGATCGAGACTGGGATTTGTCACTCCGTATGACGGAGAGGTATCTCTGGGCCCACTCGGTAATGCATCATCATATTGAGCTCAATGTGACCAAGGTGTTGGACACGGGATCATGCATTACGGTACGAGTAAAGTGACTTGCCGGAAACGAGACTGAACAAGGTATTGGGATACCGACGATCGAGTCTCGGGCAAGTAACGTACCGATTGACAAAGGGAATTGCATACAGGGTTTGATCGAATCCTCGACATAGTGGTTCATCCGATGACAACATCGAGGAGCATGTGGGAGCCATCATGGGTATCCAGATCCCGCTGATGGTTATTGACTGAGAGAGTCTCGGTCATGTCTGCATGTCTCCCGAACCCGTAGGGTCTACACACTTAAGGTTCAGTTACGCTAGGGTTATAGGGATATGTATATGCAGTAACCCGAATGTTGTTCGGAGTCCCGGATGAGATCCCGGACGTCACGAGGAGTTCCGGAATGGTCCGGAGGTAAAGATTTATATATGGGGGCAAGAGTCCTAGGAGGGTAAGGCACCTCCTAGGTGCCTTGGGGGGAGGGAAAACCCCCCTTGGCCGCCGCACCCCCTAGGAGATTTGATCTCCTAGGGCCGGCCACCCCCCTTGGCACCCCTATATATAGTGGGGGGGAGGAGGGACTTCATACCTGAACGCCCTGGCCTTTGGTTGCCTCCTTCTCCCTCCCCAACACCTCCTCCACCTCCATAGTGCTTAGCGAAGCTCTGCCGGAGTACTGCAGCTCCACCAACACCACGCCGTCGTGCTGCTGCTGGTGCCATCTCCCTCAACCTCTCCTCCCTTCCTTGCTGGATCAAGAAGGAGGAGACGTGGCTGTTCCGTACGTGTGTTGAACGCGGAGGTGCCGTCCGTTCGGCGCAGGTCATCGGTGATTTGGATCACGTCGAGTACGACTACATCATCACCTTGCAAGCTTCCGCACGCGATCTACAAGTGGTATGTAGATGCAAACTCTCTCCCTAGACTCGTTGCTTAGATGAACTCATAGATGGATCTTGGTGAAACCGTAGGAAAAATTTTAATTTTCTGCAACGTTCCCCAACAATAGCATCATGTCTTGACCATATCACATCACAACATGCCCTGCAAAAACAAGTTAGACGTCCTCTACTTTGTTCTTGCAAGTTTTACGTGGCTGCTACGGGCTGAGCAAGAACCGTTCTTCCCTACGCATCAAAACCACAATGATAGTTCATCAAGTTAGTGTTGTTTTAACCTTCTCAAGGACCGGGCGTAGCCACACTCGGTTCAAGTAAAGTTGGAGAAACTGACACCCGCCAGCCACCGGTGTGCAAAGCATGTCCGTAGTACCAGTCTCGCATAAGCGTACGCGTAATGTCGGTCCGGGCCGCTTCATCCAACAATACCGACGAACCAAAGTATGACATGCTGGTAAGCAGTATGACTTGTATCGCCCACAACTCACTTGTGTTCTACTCGTGCATATAACATCTAGGCAATAACCTGGCTCGGATGCCACTGTTGGGGAACGTAGTAATTTCAAAAAAAATCCTACGCACACGCAAGATCATGGTGATTCATAGCAACAAGAGGGGAGAGTGTCGTCCACGTACCCTCGTAGACCGTTAAGCGGAAGCGTTATGACAACGTGATTGATGTAGTCGTACGTCTTCACGATCGACCGATCCTCGGTACCGAACGTACGACACCTCCGCGTTCAGCACACATTCAGCTCGGTGACGTCCCGAGAACTCACGATCTAGTAGAGCTCGGGGAAGAGTTTCGTCAGCACGACGGCGTGGTGACGATGTTGATGAAGCTACCGCTGTAGGGCTTCGCCTAAGCACCGCTACAGTATGATCGAGGTGGATTATGATGGAGGGGGGCACCGCACATGACTGGGAGAGATCAACGATCAACTTGTGTGTCTAAAGGTTCCCCATGCCCCCGTATATAAAGGAGCAAGGGGGAGGCCGGCCGGCCCTAGAGGGCGCGCTGCTACCTCTTGAGCACTGCGTTGGTTTTCCCTTGAAGAGGAAAGGGTGATGCAGCAAAGTAGCGTAAGTATTTCCCTCAGTTTTTGAGAACCAAGGTATCAATCCAGTAGGAGGCCACGCACGAGTCCCTCGCACCTACACAAACAAATAAAATCCTCGCAACCAACGCAATAAAGGGGTTGTCAATCCCTTCACGGTCACTTACAAAAGTGAGATCTCATAGGTATGATAAGATAATATTTTTGGTATTTTTATGATAAAGAGAAATAAAGATGCAAAGTAAAATAAATGGCAAAGGAAATAACTAGTATTGGAAGATTAATATGATGGAAAATAGACCCGGGAGCCATAGGTTACACTAGTGGCTTCTCTCGAGAGCATAAGTATTACGGTGGGTGAACAAATTACTATTGAGAAATTCATAGAATTGAGCATAGTTATGAAAATATCTAGGTATGATCATGTATATTGCATCATGTCCGAGACAAGTAGACCGACTCCTGCCTGCATCTACTACTATTACTCCACACATCGACCGCTATCCAGCATGCATCTAGAGTATTAAGCTCAACAGAAAAGATTATCGCTTTAAGCAAGATGACATGATGTAGAGGGATAAACTCATGCAATATGATTAAAACCTCATCTTATTATCCTCGATGGCAACAATACAATACGTGCCTTGCTGCCCATACTGTCACTGGGAAAGGACACCGCAAGATTGAACCCAAAGCTAAGCACTTCTCCCATTGCAAGAAAGATCAATCTAGTAGGCCAAACCAAACTGATAATTCGAAGAGACTTGCAAAGATAACCAATCATACATAAAAGAATTCAGAGAAGATTCAAATATTGTTCATAGATAAACTTGATCGTAAACCCACAATTCATCGGTCTCAACAAACACACCACAAAAAGAAGATTACATCGAATAGATCTCCACAAGAGAGGGGGAGAACTTTGTATTGAGATCCAAAAAGAGAGAAGAAGTCATCTAGATAATAACTATGGACCCGTAGGTCTGAGGTAAACTACTCACACTTCATCAGAGAGGCTATGGTGTTTATGTAGAAGCCCTCCGTGATCGATGCCCCCTCCGACGGAGCTCCGGAACAGGCCCCAAGATGGGATCTCGTGGATACAGAAAGTTACGGCGGTGGAATTAGGGTTTTGGCTCCGTTTCTGATCGTTTGGGGGTATGTAGGTATATATAGGAGGAAGAAGTACGTCGGTGGAGCAACAGGGGGCCCACGAGGGTGGAGGGCACGCCTGGGGGGTAGGCGGGCCCCTACCTCGTGGCCTCCCTGTTGGTTGCTTGACGTAGGATCCAAGTCTCCTGGGTCTTGTTCGTTCCAAAAATCACATTCCCGAAGGTTTCATTCTGTTTGGACTCCGTTTGATATTCCTTTTCTTCAAAACCCTAAAATAGGAAAAAGAATAGCAATTCTAGGTTGGGCCTCCGGTTAGTAGGTTAGTCCCAAAAATAATATAAAAGTGTATAATAAAGCCCAATAATGTCCAAAACAGTAGATAATATAGCATGGAGCAATCAAAAATTATAGATACGTTGGAGACGTATTACCTCCCGCCCGCGTGTTCCCGCCCCACACCCCGCCATGGTTGACGCCATCGACCTCAACGCCGCCGCCGGCCTCGCCTCCCTCGCCTCGTCCGGTGCCCCCGCTCCCGCCAGGAAAGGCAAGCCTCGTGCCCCGCACAAAAGAAGCCGCTGACGCCCGCACAACGGACAAAGGAGTCGGCCAAGGGGAAGGACCGGGGGCATGCCGCGGATGCGAGGGATGAGGCCGCCGTCGTCACCGCCGCACAGCAGGAGGTCACCAACGCCCGCGTCACAGCGGCAACGAGGGAGGCGCTCTACGTGCTAGGGTTAAACCTTGGCCAGCACGACCTCATCAACACCGCCGTCACCGCGGCCAGCACCGGCTCATCGGCGTTTCCTCGGATGGTGCTGCCCGACTCGCCCCGCGCGTCGGCTTGCAACCCGGTGCCCGGCTTCCACGTGTACCCGCAGGCCTCCCGCCTCTCCAGGGAGTGCTCGCCCGATGTGAGCGTGGTCGCACCTTCCACGCCCGTGCCCGCACCCATCGACCTCAACACCACCCCGGTGGCTGGTGGCTCGTCATCCGGTGGCGCGAGGAAACATGCGCGGCAGACACCGGCCGGCATGCTCCCGGAGGCCCGCAACCTGTTCGATGGAACCCTGTCCGCCATTGATGAGGACTACATGCAGAACCTCATCTTCGAGGGCGGTGCGCCGGCCGCTGGCTACGATCCCGACGAGACACAAAGCCAGGACGGTCGTGGGCCGTTCATGCCGGCCGCTGGCTATGATCCCGATCAGGCGGCCTTCATGCGTGATCAGGTCGGCATCGACCTAGACAGCTTCCCACTCGACCACGAGTTCTCGGACGACTATGGGCTAGAGGAAGAGGACGAGTGCAACATCAAAGTGGAGCCCTTGTTGGAGGACAAGCTCGCCAACCAAACCGCCGGTCCTAAGCCAAAGCGCAAGCGCATGAATTCGTACACGGCAGCCGAGGACAAGCTTCTTTGCGAGTGTTGGCGAGACATTGGAGAAGACCCCAAGACCGGCGCCGAGCAAAAGCATTCAACTTTTTGGATTCGTGTCCACTGGGAGTTTCATGAGCGCAAGAAGTTTCCGCCTTACCAACTTGTGAGCACGCGCGGGTGGGTGTCCATTTCCAAGCAATGGAGGGTGATTCAACAAGAGTGCAACAAGCTTTGCGCCACTCTTGAGAGCATCAAAGCCCGCCCCGTGAGCGGCATCGGCATGCAAGACATGGTATGCTAGAAAACCGCCTTCTTTTGTGTCATCAAGTTCATGCTTGCGTGTTCATTTGCATATCATTTGCCCATATGCTTGCAAGGAAACATTTTGTAGGCATTTCAAGCTTTGGAGGCATTTGAGGTTCAACACAACGGCAAGTGCTTCAACCTCTCCCATTGCTTTCGGGTCATCAAGGACGAGGATAAGTTCAAGGCGCAATACGCTGCCCTCAAGTCACGTGGGGGGGAAGAAAGCCGTGGAGGAGGTTGGGGAGGGCGAGCCGGCACGGCCGCCGGGGAGGACCAACTCCAAGAAGGAGGACAAGCGGGATGCGGCATCCAACGCCTTGATCGCAAGCGTGGAGGGCATGATGAACAAGAAGGACTCAAGGGAGGAGGAGCGCCGGCATTTCAAGGCGGAGCAAATGGACGTTTTCATGGAGATCCAAAAGAGGAGGCTTGAGATGGAAGCGGAGAAGCAAGCCCAGATGTTCGAGCTCGAGGCGGAGAAGCAAGCCAAGATGCTAGAGATCGATGCCGCCAACGCCAATACCAAGGCCAAAGAAGTGGCTCTCGCGAGCATGATGACCGGGGTTGAGATCATGAAGGTGGATCTCAACACCTTGTCGCCAAGGAAGAGGCCGTGGTTCGAGAAGATGCAGGCCGACATGCTCAAGTTCAACGACGAGTGATCTATGGCGGCGAGCGCCGTCTTTTTTGTATGCCGGCGGGTATGCTGACATGACCATGGGGGCCGCGATGGCGTGGTCGAACTCAAGTCCGACCTTTTTTTGTGCTGTCATGTGTGCCGGCCGGCTGGCAAGTGCACCAGCATGAACTGTGGTGAATTTTTTAAAGTCGACATGATGCTGGCATGATGAGACATGGCCACTGGCATGATAGGTCGCGGGCCTTTTCTTATAAGTTGAGCGCGGACATAAAATGGGTCGGTGCGTTGGGCGTACTGCTGACTCAAATGTAAAACTGAGCAGACGCCAGGCGGGCGATCAATTCAGACGAGCAAAAAACGGACAAATACACTGTCCATTTAGATCGACCCGTTGAAGTTGCTCTAAATAGTTTCCTCATGGCCAGGAAAATAACGTGCGAAGCTAGTTGTACTCGATAATATGCAATTTATCTTCGGCGCAGGTCAATGCTCAGAATACGTATTGATATTTGATAATGCCAGCCACCCTTGGATGGCAGGCCATTTTGGTCACCTCATGTGCAACTCGGGGTAGTCGGCACAAGTCGGCTGTCACTGTGCCGTCCGTTGGGCCGGTCGACGATCGGATGCTTTGGCTGCACGCGCATGCACGACACAGTGCAACGGATAGGCTTCATGATTACCCGCGTGATTGGCAAGTATCGCTGTGCGCTACTGCTACCCCTCGTACTCGGGACCGTGGATGACGCCGTTGCACTGCATTTCGTAGTACTCCCTCCATTTCACAATGTAGTGTGCTTCCTCTATTTCCATGCTTCAACTTTGACTGTAAATTTAACTATCAAAACCGTTTGCGGTGGAAGCAAAAATTATATCAGTGAATTCGTATTCGAAAGAAGTTTTCAATTATATAATTTTTTCTTCCGCTGCAGTTGGTCTCGTTGGTTAAATTTATGGTCAAAGTTAGACCTCAGAAAACGTGGACGCACTATATTTTGGAATGGAGGGAGTATGTAACATCGCACTGTTGTGTCGTGAGCAGTAGTAGAAGCGACTGTGTGATGTGAGCTCAGTTTTTCCACCACTGCCCATTACAGTGCACTCGTACTACTACCTCTGTCCTGGTTCACTCTTCCCCTTCGTATTTTGTGTCAAATTTTAATCATAAATTTAACTAACAAATGTCACAAAAAATTATATCATTGAATTCATATTTAAACATAGTTTGTAATGATATAATTTTTTATTACATGCATTGACCCTTTGTTAGTTAAAATTATGATCAAAATTTGACATTGAATATAAAAAGAACCAATAAATCAGGACGCAGATAGTAGTACGTTAGAACGAGCACCGCAGTGGCAAAATCAAAGCATCCAAAAAATACAGGCATGAAAGCATGGTCTCTCTCGTGCAAGCGAGAAAGGGATAGATAGAAACCCGTCTTGTACCACGAGTTACAAAGATGCGCCTAGTGCCACTTGGTGTCCGTCGCATTGGGACAGACAGAGCGCCTTTTTATTTCTTTATACTAGTACTCCACGAGAAGAGACAGGTTCATTTATGTCAGAGCTTCCGTCGTCGCCCTGCTGAATCTCGGAAAATGTTGCGGCAGTCAGGCTACGTCTAGGCTAGAACAGAATCTTCACCAAAAATCTAGTCAGTAAAAACAAAGAGTGGATGTGACATGTGCTGCAGGTCTGAGCGCGTGCCTAAGCCAAAGCCTGTTGGATAAGTTCCAGGTCACTCGATAAAAGAAACTACACTCATAGGTACTAGTACTCGTGAATTGTGTGCAGAGAATCTTGTTCCTTTGGACTCACTCTGGGTGAGTAGGAATGAGCAAATTCCAGTTATATACTGTAGAAAAATGAATCACCTCACTCGGGAGACAGTAGGATCAAGATGGATAGGCATTGCTTGGGAAGAGCGACAGGACACGACACGAGCGAGCTTAATTAATTTGGGCAAGCTAAATTGTCGAGAGAGGCCGGCATTGCTGTGCTGGGATAACTAGGAAAAATGCAAGATCTGGGAACAGTTGTGGCGCTGCTCACTCACATCGACGATGGATGGCATTATTTGGATCCGGCAAGGAGAGCAAACCAAACAGGCGCAGACAAGCCAGGCAGGCAGCGCGGGTGCCGCATCATTAACTAACTTGTTTGGCGACTCCGGCTCGCCTCGCCGTGGTAGACAACGCATCCAAATGGACCAAAGTGCACAGTCTAATGCTAAATATCTGGCCGCGCGAACTATGGACGAAGCCAAATATTATGGAGTGGTTCCGTTTTGGACCGTGACATGAGAGGAGGGGAAAAAGACATGGCGAGTGCGCTAGAATTCGGTCATGTCAATTTATGATTCTGCACTAGCTGCACGCCCTTTTTAGGCAAAAGACATATACTGTTTGGCGTTTGCTAGCAGTAGGATCGGACTATATGCGCGCCCCTTTTGATTCGGTGGCAACCGTGATTCATCACTTGTGATTAGCTATCGCCTACTACTAAAATTATGCAGGCTAACAACATTGTGTTTCGTAGGTATAGTGTAGTTCGCAGCACGGTTTCACAGGATTTCTTTTTATGTGGTGCATGTCGCGCTTCGGGTTGAAGCAGGGGCGGCGCTAGGGGTATTCTTAGGTCTTCATGTGAATACCCATGATTTTTACAAAACAGTGTTGATTTTGGCAAAAGAGTGACAATTTTCAGAAAATAGTAATGATTTTGGCAAAATGAATACACATGAATACCCGGTTGCAAATTTCTGGAGCCGCCACTGGGTTGAAGGTTTCTCTTTTTGAGCAAGGAAACAAAGTGTGGTTCACTAGGGTTTAGGGACCTGTTTGATGTGAAATAACAGAAACACAAATGTACATGTTTTGTAGTTTTCTGAGTCATGTACTACGGTGCTTGCATTGTTCAATAAACGCTCTTATATTTCTTTCGTTGGGAGTACAATACTTACACAGAGACCTAGCCCGCCGGTGTCACCCACATAGATCAGTGACGGCTTATTGGCTTGTTGCTAGCGTTAACTAGCATCCCTATGTTATGGTGTTGAGCGTGAGGAGCAACGTTTGGTTAGAAAATTCGAAATGTGCAAACTACCACAAGCACAGACTATGATTGACTTCCTTGTCTGGCTAATACGAGACAGTCCTTGACTAAGGCCAACTTCACCGCGCGACCCTATTCTGTCCGCCCCCGTCCGTTTGGGGTAAAAGGGACAAACGAGACAGCCCAGCGCGCGGGCGCAAACGGACAAATGTCCGGATTCCGTCCGCTTTCGACCCATCCCCGGTCCAAACTTGCGCTCGGTTTGGGGTGAACTGGACGCGCGCGGACGGCCTCGACGCACGCTCTTGTCCCCCCCCTCCCCCCCCCGTGGCCCGTCTGTCGGGGACACTAGCAGTCCCT
>NC_041380.1:576221796-576226822 GCF_002162155.2 Triticum dicoccoides
CCGCCACCACGCCCGCGCTTCCGCCGTAGTTTTGGTCGTCGATCGGAGGAGGTTTGGCCGTTGCCGTCCTTGCCGGTGGTAGAGGGGACACGACTGTCGGCGACGTACCACGGCGGCCGAGGCGGATTCCGACGAGAGCTCCAGAGCGGCCTGTAGCCGGCCGGCAACCACCCTGCTGCGTCAAGGTGATCATCGCGGCCTCTTCGCCACCACGACCGCAAGGTGTTCGACCTTTTGCCAACAAAGGTATGCACTGTGGAGACGAGTTTTTCTTTCGTCACTTCCTTTGTTCATCGGACGATTCGTCGTCGGATGATGACGATCTTGTGGTGGCTGCACTGGTCGTTCACGACCATATTCAACGGCAGCTTCCTCGGTACAGGGGGTCACTCCCTGGCCATGCTCCCAACCTGAACCACAACAGGGAGAGAGGCCACGGCCTGCTTTATGCAAATTACTTTGCCAACACCCCGCTCTTCAGGCCGGATAAATTTCGTCGCCGTTTTCGTATGGCAAGGCATGTGTTCAATCGTATCCGAGAGGGAGTGGTTGCTCATGACCCATACTTCGAGTTCAAGACGGATGCCCTTGGCAAGCTTGGATTCTCCTCCTATTAGAAATGCACCGCGGCCATCCGCATGCTTGCATATGGAATTCCAGGTGATTTGATGGATGAGTATGTGCGTATGAGCGAGACAACATGTCTGATGTCAATGTACAAATTTTGCCAGGCTGTGATCGAGGTCTTTGGCCCAGAGTACTTGAGGCAGCCAACTGCCGCTGATACAGAGAGATTGTTGGCGACCAGCGCAGCTAGAGGCTTTCCAGGTATGCTTGGCAGCATAGATTGTATGCACTGGGAGTGGAAGAATTGTCCATTTGCTTGGCAGGGCCAGTACAAGGGGCATGTTAACGGGTGCACTGTCATATTAGAAGCGGTGGCATCACAAGATCTTTGGATATGGCATTCTTTCTTCGGCATGGCAGGTTCTCACAATGATATCAACGTGCTGCAGCGTTCTCCAGTCTTCGCGAGGCTTGCAGAAGGCCACTCCCCACCTGTCAACTTTGAGATCAACGGCCACCATTACAACAAGGGATACTATCTAGCAGATGGTATATATCCTAAGTGGTCAAATTTTGTGAAGACAATCTCGAAACCCCATGGTGAGAAGAGAAAGAGATTTGCCCAAATGCAAGAGAGTGTTAGAAAGGATGTGGAACGTGTTTTTGGTGTGCTTCAATTCTGGTGGGGTATCGTTCGAAACCCTGCACTGTCATGGGATGAAGGGAAGTTTTGGGAGGTGATGACTGCTTGTGTGATCATGCACAACATGATCGTCGAGGACGAGCGTGATGAGAGTATCTTCGACCAAGGATTTGATTATCAAGGTGAAAATATTGAGCCCCTGCACCAAGACCCGGCCATATTTGAATAGTTTGCCCAATTCCACCGTGAGATGCGTGATTGGCACACTCATGTGAATCTTCAAAATGACTTGGTTGAGCACGTGTGGGATCACATTGGCAACCAATAGATGTATTTGTCCATTTTATGTTCAGTCAAGACAATTTCGATTTGGTTGTAAAACTATTTTATTGAAGACAATTTCAATTGGGATGTAAAACTATTTTAATTTTCAGACAAAAATTTGGGTTCGAAACTAGTTTTAAGGCAAATTTGGGCATTTCTTGGCCCTGACGGACAGGATGCACTGGTAGAAAAATGGCCTGTTATCCCGGTTCGTAAGGGCCTTTAGTCCCGGTTCCTGAACCGGGACTAAAGGGTCGGTACTAACGCCCTGACCCTTTAGTCCCGGTTCAAACAAGAACCGGGACTAAAGGCCCTCCACGTGGCCGGTCCACCTTTAGTCCCGGTTGGTAACACCAACCGGTACTAAAGGAAATTTTCTGATTTTTTTTTGAAATTTTTTTTATTTTCAAATTTCCGAATTATTTTAACCTCTAATCTCTAATTACCCCTCATCACTACTCAATTTAATCTCTAATCACCCCTCATCATTCCAAATCATCTAACGTCCCGGACGGCCACCCATCCTCCCACTCCCCCAGCCTGAGCACGCTTAACTTCCGAGTTCTATTCTCCCTCGTTTCCAAGTCGACACTCGTTGTTTTCCTGACAATAGTAAGATGCCAATCCTATTAACTCTCAGGAGTTTAGCTTGAGCATGAAGTCACACATTTCACTGTTTGAGTTTGAAACTATTGTTCTAAAAAACAATAACTTTTTAGTAACACTAATATTTCTTGAATAAGTAGTTTGACCATTGTTTGACCACAGTTTGACCATAGTTTGACTAGATTTGACCAAAATTCAAAAAAACTGAAATAATTATTTAATAACACTAATATTCTTGAATAATTATTTAGTAACACTGATACTTCTTGAATAAGTAGTTTGACCATAGTTTGACCAGATCTAATGAAAATTAAAAAAAACGAAATTTGAGCATAACTTTTTTTCCTTTTGGAATTTGAGGATTCTACAAATTTGCAAACAGGCCGTAGGCGGTCTCCATCGGATGTAACTTTTCGAGTAGATGATTTTTCATATAAAAAACTTTTTAATCCGAGTTCGTATGCAAAAGTTATGCCCATTTTACAAATTTCAGAGAGATTTTGTAAATAAAGTCGAAATTCATATTTGTAAATTTTCCCAGCAACTAGACCACATATCACATAGGAAACTTATTTTATTTTATTTTATTTTGACATTTCCATCATTTTCTTTTGTTTTTTCTAAAACTGAAAAGGCGGTCCGGGGGGGTTGAAAATGGGACCTTTAGTACCGGTTCGTGCCATGAACCGGTACTAATGCCTCAAAGCCCATTAGTCCCGGTTGGTGGCACCAACCGGGACTAAAGGTCTAACCTTTAGTACCGGTTGGTGGTCCCGGTTGGTGCCACCAACCGGGACTAATGGGCATCGCACCCTTTAGTCCCGGTTCGTGACACGAACCGGGACTAAAGGGCCCAGGTGAACCGGGACTAATGCCTTAGCCGCACGAACCGGGATAAATGCACCCATTGGTCCCGCTTTTAGACTGAACCGGCCCTAATGGGCTTACCCGGCCTGGACCAAAGCCCCCTTTTCTACTAGTAATGGGGCAAAAGGATGCGGCAGCGCGCTGGGCGCACGGCCACCGCATCCCAAGACAGGCCCGGACACGACCCCAAATCCCTACCCAAAGGGACAAAAACAGGTCAAAACGGACGTCCGTTTGGGATCGCGCGGTGGAGTTGGCCTAACACCCAAACTCCAAGCTAGCGTTTCCCGGACACCCAAACCACTCCACTCCACACCAACTACTTTGCTACTGGTCTACTAGTAGCGATCTACGGGTCAGCTACCACGTCAGGACGTAGATAAGCAAGCCTCCGACTTCCAGCTCTCGCTGCGTTTTACACGGCACAAATTAAGCTGGCCGGTCCTGGGCTGCGATTGGCAGGGCATGGCGGGTGCATGCAACTCTGCAATCACGAGCTGCCATGGACCATGCTAGGCAAGTGTAGCGAGCAGAAGAGCACGGACGAAGACCGGGCCTGCGCCAACTCGAAAGGGCTCGTCTGATTTTCCCCGAAGAAGCCGGGGGCGCGGTGGCCAGCGAATGGCCGGCAGATGTTGCCAATGCCTGGCAGGGGCGCTATGCTAGCGTAGGGGTGTCCACATCACAAACACAAAAGTGAGAGACCGATGCAGAGGTGAAAAGATGGGCGTCGACTAGCTACCTCTGCATGCATGCTTGTGTTTCTACTCCATGTCCATGGTAAAAAGATGCACATATTTTGGACTCTGACAGTACACGTTCAGGACATCTTAGGATATTAATAATGGGAATCATGGAAACCAAAGAAAAAGGTACTAACACGCAAGAATTTGACACGAGCATATATAAGTGCAAAAGGGTTTTTTTTAAACGCATCATAGCAGCAGGACATGACATGCCGCATGCATCTCTGCGATGCAGAGGCCGGGGGATTACCTCTTTTTCAAAAAAAAGTGAATGTTCAACGTATATCGACCTGCTACACATCAGGCATGTTGTGAAACTAGTCCCTAGAACTTGGTCAGCGGCATATTCTACATCCAAACTCCAAAAGGCATTCTTCGAAACAAAACAAATCCCTATCATCATAATCGCACCCTAATCCTATGGAATCCATACAATCAAGAGACAGAGCCCTTCCTTTGATATGCTAACATATGACTGAAATGGAGTGGCGGTGCCTGAAATGTTGTCTTGGATAGTCAATTTAAAATTGTGTAGTCAACTATATGAATTTATACAAATTTGTTTCAATATTTCTACACTTATATGCTAGTTTCACCAAAAAGCTGGGTAGTCAATTGACTACCCAACTTGTTCGTGGCTTTGCCACTGCTGAAATGCACCAGATACACAATGGTTCTCTTTTTCTAAGGGAACCGCTTTGGTTTGTACTAGGTACATATTGGGCAAACAAATTAAATGCTCGACTTGTGTACATTTTCAGAAGAAAATTTGCACGAGTTTGAATAACGCAACCAATGAGCATATTCATGTATTTTTCAGTGATGCAATCAAACACTTGTTGGCTTACGGATCGAATCGAGAGGTGGTAGGCACGAGATCAAACAACAAGAACAAACACAGATGAGTTTTGGGTTGCTCCAACGTATAACTTTTTGGACTTTCTTATTTTACTTATATAGGACTCAAAGAGCCGGCGGCGGTGAGAGGTCACATCAGCTCTGGCCGCGCATGAATGCGGCATTGACACTTTGGAGCGGCGCTGACCGTTTCTGACGGGAAGCGCCCACAGACGAGGGAGAGGGTTTGGGTGGGCCAGGACGGTTAGTCGCGCGCTTGAGAGCGGTCGGACGCCGGCAACCTCCCTCCCCCACCCACTCACGTTTGTCTCCAGTTTGCGAGAGAAAACACGTTCGAATCGCTCGGCGGATCGATACAGCCCCGTGTTGGATGGCTTTCGCAGTCCGAACAACGCGATACAGACGTGTGTGTGTG
>NC_041380.1:576226980-576232432 GCF_002162155.2 Triticum dicoccoides
CAGTATGAAGATCGGGATTGGAGATGCCCTTATCCTGTTTATCCAGGCCACGTGACAGCAGATTCGGATACTCCACTTGAAACTCAAAACTCTGAAATTTGGATAATGGCCTAGCTTGGAACACCCGACGGCACCGAGCAAGAAGAGCAGCAGCAGTAGTACATCACATCATCGATCCCTGGGGAAAATATCTAGTGCTCCCAGGCTTGGGGTGCTCCCGGTGCTCCAAATGTCCGAAAAATATTTTTAGAATGTTCAAAAAATTCTGAAAAAAGTGCAGCACATCGACGGAACATCAATGTCTCTTGTCACAAAATTTCAAATCAAAATTTGAAACATTGCTTGAGATACAAAAATGACAAATTTTTGTATATAACATAAGTTGGTCTTTAGTTTTGGCACATTATCACATTGATGTCAAATTTATCATTTTTGTATCTTGAGCAATGTCTCAAATTTTGATTTGAAATTTTATGATAAGAGACATCGATGTTCCGTCGATGTGCTGCATTTTTTTCAATTTTTTTTGAACATTTTAAAAAATGTTTTTCGCATCGGAGCACCGGGAGCATCCTAGGCCTGCGAGCACTAGATACTTCCCCTCGATCCCTGTCCACTCTCCACAATACACGCGCTCTTCCTGCCATCCACATTAACAGTACCAACACTATACAGTATACAAGCGAAAATGCTCAACATATAGGCCGTTTTCACGGAATCACTCCTACGGACTGACCTGCCCCTCCCTAATTTGCCCCCCAAGCACCGGTACAGAAGTGTGTAAGTGGGCGTACTTGTGGCAGGCAGCCCTGCGGCGCACCGCACTGACTGTATTTACGCGCGTACGTACTACGTGTAGGTGTACACCCTTGCTACCACCCGCGCCAGTCCGTCTGCTACTCCTGCTCCCACTCCGCTTCGGCCCGTGTATTTGCAGCTTCTTGTCTCGTGTCCAGGCCGGCGTACAGGAGTTGGTGGTATAGTACTGGTACAGTACGGTATATGAAGCTACGCACACCATCACAGCATTGACAAGCACGGTGAGGTGAGTAGTTAATGGCGGAGGTGGATGGGGTCAAAGCGCATCGAAGGCGGAGGAACCGTACCTCCCCTCCTGCAGCCCGGGTAAACCCGGGCATGGGCAGCCCGGCCCGACGACCCGGCCCGAGCCCGGCCCGAACGTCAAACCCAGGCCGGGCTTGACGTTCGGACCGGGCTCGGGCCTAGTTTTGCAGCCCGGAAGATAGTTCGGGCCGGGCTCGGGCTTCATTTTTTATGTATTTCGGGCCCGGCTTTCGGGCTTCGGGCCGGGCTTGCACGTGCGTATACTAAAAAAAAGCGTTCGGGCCGGGCTTTTGGGCTTCGGGCTTGACTTCGGGCCGGGCTCGGGCTTGAAAACAGGGAGTATTTCGGGCTTCGGGCCGGGCTCGGGCTTGGGAAATGAAGGTCGGACTTTTATAAGCCCGGCCCGAAACCCGGCCCGGCCCGACGTTTGCCCGGGTTTAAGCCCGGGCGTCCATTACTCGGATCGGGCGCTGTAGCCATCTGCCCGTGTCCCCCCATCTCCTCCTCCACGAGAGAAATCCTCAGCTGCAGCTAGCCCGGGCAATATTAAGGGCATCTCCAGCAGTTAGGCCCCCTAGGGCGTCTAAATAGAACGGTCTGGGGTGTGCCGGCGCTAGTTTGGTCCCTGGAGGCGATCTAGCTCCCAGTCACGCCTCCAAGCGCCGG
The DNA here is from genome assembly GCF_002162155.2 of Triticum dicoccoides. Taxonomy (NCBI): domain Eukaryota; kingdom Viridiplantae; phylum Streptophyta; class Magnoliopsida; order Poales; family Poaceae; genus Triticum; species Triticum dicoccoides. Next base: position 576,228,712 of record NC_041380.1, read on the forward strand.
CCTCAGTATGCGGGAAATTTAAACTTGGTCGTTCCCGCTCTCAAAAGACGCCACAAATCCGGCGATCGGACGTAGTCTGGCGTTACAAAAAACAGAGCGCCGCACGCCGCAAGTTCGCGTGCGCAATGATTCACTCGGCGGGGTCGGCTCCAGGCGTTGGCGGAGTCAGCGTGCGCGGGCTCGGCGGTGTCGGAGCTACTTCGGTGCTGGGCTGTGTCGGCGCGGCTTCGGCACTGCTGGGCGGCGATGTAGAGGCGTCGTTCGGGCTTGGCGTCCGTGTGGTCGTGGGCGCGGGAGCTTGCGTCGTCGGCGTTGCCGTCTGCATCTGGTTCAGGATGAGGCCGCGTTCCGCCATGTACCACGCCCTGAGCTGCTCGTCGTTGCTCTGGAGCATGTCCGCCCCGCCCATCAGAAAAGTCATGTCGGTGTTCCTCTTCTTCGCGGCGACGTTCGTCCAGAGCAGGTCGAGCTTGATGGCGCTGTTCTTCATCAGCGACGACCACCGCGCCTCGGTCTTCTCTTCACGTAGGACGGCTCGGGCCTGGGCGTCGGTGAGGCAATGCTCGATGGACTCCTGCACTCGCGCGGTTGCCGCGTCGGTGTTTTTCCCCTTCTTTGCCAATTTGTGGTCGTCCGGCCGCCCCTTTGACGCGTCCGGAGTCGTCGCGTCCGGCTTGTATGTCTCCTTGGCCTTGTCGAGGGTACGTCGGACTTTCGCCCACTTCTCGCACTTGTCAATGCGCTTGTAGACGTGAAGGTGCTTGAAGTCGGCGTCTTGGTTGTCACGCCGATACATGGTGAACATACACAGCAGCTGCGTGAAGGAACAAACAGTTGGCGGGCGGCGGGCGTTGACGACAAAGAGATGCGGGCGAACGGCGTGTGTGCCTGATCCTCAACGCTGGCGCCGCTCTCCGGGCGAGCCGCGACCTTCTCGACGATTCCATGCCATTTGTTGCACGCCAACTGGATACGCCCCAATGGTTCGCCATCACCTTGGAGCCGCGCTGCATGTAGACGCCTTTAAAGTACGGGTCGACGAGCTTCCGCTCGTCGAACTCGGCCTTGATGCGGTCCCAGTACGTCTCGAAGCTCTGGTTCGTGCCGGGTCGAGGCAGACGACTTTCCATGCTTCGGCGAGGCATTCCTCCTCCTTGGATGTCCACTTGATGCGCGCTTCGGCTATCCTAGCCGCCCGCTTCTTCTTCTGGCGCCCCTTTGTTGGATCAGGAGCTGGCTCCTCCTCCTCCTCCTCCTCCTCGGGTTCCTGCGCTTCGTGCGCGTCCTCGCCGTAGACGTAGCCGAGCTCGGCCTCCATGTCACCGCTGAGATCCACTACCTCGTCCTGGGTTGCGAACCCGGGAGACGCGGCGGCCGCGGTCGATCCTGTCGCGATGATGTCGTCCATGTCGGCTCCTGTGTCGTCCGTGTCGCCGAGGTGCGAGAAGGGCAGCGGCCCACGGCGGAGATGGGGCGTCGGTGCGGACGCGTAGGCGGCGGGCGGCGAGTAGTTGTATGGAGGGTACTGCACGCCGACGAAGGCGGGCGAGGGTGTGCGCGTCGCGGGGTGGCCATGGGGGAAGGTCACGTTTGGGTTGAACCCCCCGTGCGCGTCGCCGTCGGCGTAGCCGGGCGACGATGATCCCCATGGAGATCCGACGCCTTGTTGTCCCCAGGGCGCGTACTGGGCGTGGCTGACGACGGGTGGATTCATCATACCCCGTGGTCGACCGATGAGGAAGACGCCGCTGCACGCGCCGCGTTGTCGCGGGCCTTCTTGGCAATGGCCCTGTTCCGCCGGTCGGTGGTGACTGCGTCGCGTCGCTGAACTTCCACCCTCCACTCAGCGTTCTACATGCCCGGTGGCTTCGATGGTGGCGCCCTCGGCTTCCTCTGCTTTGGCTGGGCCACGGTGCCAGTCGTGGTTGCCGCCGCGCGCGGCATGGCGTACTTCTTCGGCGCCATGGCGGCGACTGGAAGACGAGCTGGAGGGGGTTTGGCGGGAGAAAGGGAGGAAATGGTGGGAGGAAGGCGAGCGAGCGGAGGAGATGCCAGAGCGGGAAAAGCGTCAAGAAGCGGCGGGAAAAGACCCTCGGGTCGCCGCCAGGGCGGACCCACGCGCCTATTTCGCTTGTGCTGGCTCCCCAAGCGCCCCCAGGGCGCCGGGTTCGGTCTGGGTCCACCAGCACTAGTTTTGGCACGAACCGGCGAAAAACAAGATTGTGAGGGCGTGACTGGACCGTTTTTTTAGCGCCGGCGTGGTAAAATCGCTTGGGGAGGGCCTATTAGAATCGCGGCTGGAGATGCCCTAACACGGCGAGTCTTGTCCCGCCTGGTTAGTTGGGGCGTTCCGGTTCGAGCGAGACGTTAATGTCCGTGCGGTGGCACGCCACCTCGCCATTATTTGCCCGGTCGGCAAGCCAACCCCGTGCGTGGTCCATCCATCTTCGCCGATGGAGGAGCGCGTATCACCGGTCGGGATCACATGTGGTACTGCCACTACTACGTGGTCCTCGCTCGCCGGCCGGGGTTTAAGGTCACGATTCGATTTGTCTGTCCCGCTCTTTCTTCTTAGACTATCCGTCCCGTCCACGGCGGCCAACGTCGGGCTGCCGCTACCGTGAGACAAGTAGACCATTTATTGCCCTCCACCTTCCGGACGTGTCGATCCTGTCGGCCTAGGCGCCGTTGTCCCGTCATGGCCGTGCAGATATTTGCTTACGTATAAACAGGCCCGAATCTTCGTACAAACTGTGTGCATGCAAGTAGAGTATCGCGCCATGGCCGTGCTTGGCGTGACGGTCCGGGCGGCGGATCAGAGCAGGAAAAGTAGAGTATCCATGGCTTGCCTCCACATACACATACACACACCCATTTTATTCACACGCATGACATATGTAATATCCATCCACCACACTCATGCATGCATGCATAGCTCTGGGTGAAGAGGATGTATGCAGAGAGAACACACGTCTCTCTATCTACAGCGACGTGCGTGGTGCTAGAATAGATGTGATGATGATGAGCATCATCATGGTCTACTCATGGCAGAGCCAGCCCCAGGACACATACGTGCATTAAACAAACGCGTGGGAGTACACTAGGACGGACGGACCCTCGGTGTAGCTACAGCTAGTAGGAGACATAGGAGGGCAAGCAAATAAATTGCAGAGTAAAACCCCTCAAAAAAAATTGCAGAGTAAAAAAAGGGCTGCCTACAGCCTACTGCTACAGGAAGTGCACAGCTACAGTAGCAGCGGCGACTGTGGCTAGCTGTTGAACTGAAACGGGCTAGGCTAGGCCACCTTTGTCCTCGCTTTTATCGGGCGTGGGGCAGCAAGGGAAGCAGCCGCTGCCGCGCGCTCCTGGGGACCCGGGCGGCCTGCTCCGGTTGGGTTCCATGGATCACGAGCGCCCCGCTCCGCTCTTCTTGCTTCGGCTGAGGCCAACTCTACCGCACGCGATCCTATCCTGTCACGCCCCGTCTGTTTGGCGTAAAAGAGACAAAAAAGGCGGCCCAGCGCGCGGGAGCAAACGGGCTTTTGTCTGCTTTGTGTCCGCTTTCGACCCATCCCCGGCCCAAACTTGCGTCGGTTTTTGGGTGAAATGGACAGCGCGCGGACGGGCGGGACGCGCGCGCTTGTCCTCCCCTGGCCCGCCTGTCAGTGAGAGAAACCAAAAACCCCCCGACGGCCATTTGGCGCCATTTCCCCCAAACCCT
>NC_041380.1:576232874-576249366 GCF_002162155.2 Triticum dicoccoides
AAGGCGCCAAGGAAACCGCGGTCGGAGTACACGTCGGAGGAGATCACCAACTTGGACGCGGAATCGGCGAAGAGGAGGGAACGGAGAGCGGCTCTCAAGATGAATGTCGCCGCGGCCAAGTTCGCCGCCCAGCGCGAGGAGCTGGAGGCCGCGCGGTGCAAGGCCGCTGCCGACGAGAAGGAGGACCTCGTCAACAAAGCGCACGCCATCCTCATGCTTGGCATGGGCCGTCCGATGGGGTTCCATGCAGCGGTCGTCGGCCCGGCGAGCACAGGCTCGTCGGTCGCCGGCCTACGCACCGCCAGTCGTCGACGTCGCGTGCCACGCCCATGTCTCCCGGCTTTTCTCCACCCAGGCACGACGGCCAGACCCGTTTCTCGGCGTCGCCAGACGTGGGCTTGTTCGCGCCGTCCACACCACGCCCCGCGGCCGGACAAGTTGATTTGCCAATGTTGGATGGAGATTAGCCAAGATTCAAGGACCGGCGCGCAACAAAAGGGCATTGTTTTTTGGACGAGAGTCCACAAAACATTCCATGAAAGGAAGATGTTTGAGCCCTACCAAATTACAAGCAACCGTGGCATCGGTTCGATTCAAAAAAGATGGTTGTTCATCCAACAAGAGTGCAAAAAGTATTGTGCCGCACTTGAGAGCGTTGAAGCACAGCCCGTGAGTGGTCTCGGCGTTGGAGACATGGTATGCTCTTCTCTTTCTAGCCCTTGCTACGGCCATGAGACTTCGGCCGTGTATATGTTTGCATGTTCACTTGTTGTTGATCATGTGGTGTAGGCATTTCAATCTTTGGAGGCATTCAAGGCCCGGCACAATGACAAGCCATTCACTCTTACGCATTGTTGGACGATCATCAACAATTGCCCTAAGTTCAAGGATCAATACCGTGAACTTCAAAGGAAGAGAGGCAAGAAGACGGCCAAGTTCGCCGGAGGTGGGGATGGCGAGGCGTTGAAGAGGCCGAGGGGCAAGACCAACTCAAAGGTGGACGACATACGTGACGCCTCATCCATGGCCTTGCATGAGACTTTGCATGGCATGATGTCACATAAGGATGTGAGGGACGAGAAGAAGCGGCAAAGCAAGGACGAGCAAATGAAGCAATACCTAGACCTCCAACGACAGAAGCTTGAGATGGAGGAGGCGGCCAAGAAGAGGAAGATAGACATGGAGGAGGCGGCCCGGCAAAGGCAACTCGACATGGAAGAGGCCGCCCGGCAAAGGCAGCTCGACATCGAGGCCGACAACGTCAAGGCCAGGCAGAGGCAGCTCGACATCGAGGCCACCAATGCCGCCACCAAAGCGAAGGAGGTGGCCCTTGCGATCATGAGCGTGGACTTGTCGAAGATGAGCGACAAGACGAGGGCCTGGTTCGAGGCCAAGCAGAAGGAGATGCTCGACGCCGAAGGCCTGAAGTAGGTCGTCCGATCGGCGTGGCCGTTCTTTTTGGAGGCTGGCATGGGTGCGGCCCGCCCGCTGGGCCGCTGGCAGTGTGCCGGAGAAAAAACATTCATTTTGGAGGCCGGCTGTGTTACTGTTGGGGAACGTAGCAGAAATTCAAAATTTTTCTACGTGTCACCAAGATCTATCTATGGAGAAACTAGCAACGAGGGGAAAAGAGTGCATCTACATACCCTTGTAGATCTCTAAGCGGAAGTGTTCAAGTGAACGGGGTTGAAGGAGTCGTACTCGTCGTGATCCAAATCACCGGAGATCCTAGTGCCGAACGGACGGCACCTCCGCGTTCAACACACGTACAGCCCGGTGACGTCTCCCACGCCTTGATCCAGCAAGGAGAGAGGGAGAGGTTGAGGAAGACTCCATCCAGCAGCAGCACAACGGCGTGGTGATGATGGAGGAGCGTGGCAATCCTGCAGGGCTTCACCAAGCACCGCGGGAAAGGAGGAGTAGGGAGAGAGGTAGGGCTGCACCAAGAGGGAGAGGTTCTCGTGTCTATAGCAGCCCCAAACCTCAAGTATATATAGGGGAGGGAGAGGGCTGCGCCCCCATCTAGGGTTTCCCCCCAAGGGGTGCGGCCAGCCCTAGATGGGGCTTGGGGAGGCGGCCAAGAGGGGAGAGAGGGGAGGCGCCCACTAGGTGGGCCCGGTACATTACCGATATCGCCCAAAACTTTTCCGATGACCAAAACAGGACTTCCCATATATAAATCTTTACCTCCGGACCATTCCGGAACTCCTCGTGACGTCCGGGATCTCATCCGGGACTCCGAACAACATTCGGTAACCACATACAAGCTTCCTTTATAACCCTAGCGTCACCGAACCTTAAGTGTGTAGACCCTACGAGTTCGGGAGACATGCAGACATGACCGAGACGTTCTCCGGTCAATAACCAACAGCGGGATCTGGATACCCATGTTGGCTCCCACATGTTCCACGATGATCTCATCGGATGAACCACGATGTCAAGGACTCAATCAATCCCGTATACAATTCCCTTTGTCTAGCGGTACTGTACTTGCCCGAGATTCGATCGTCGGTATACCGATACCTTGTTCAATCTCGTTACCGGCAAGTCTCTTTACTCGTTCCGTAACACATCATCCCGTGATCAACTCCTTGATCACATTGTGCACATTATGATGATGTCCTACCGAGTGGGCCCAGAGATACCTCTCCGTTTACACGGAGTGACAAATCCCAGTCTCGATTCGTGCCAACCCAACAGACACTTTCGGAGATACCTGTAATGCACCTTTATAGCCACCCAGTTACGTTGTGACGTTTGGTACACCCAAAGCATTCCTACGGTATCCGGGAGTTGCACAATCTCATGGTCTAAGGAAAAGATACTTGACATTAGAAAAGCTTTAGCATACGAACTACACGATCTTTGTGCTAGGCTTAGGATTGGGTCTTGTCCATCACATCATTCTCCTAATGATGTGATCCCGTTATCAATGACATCCAATGTCCATGGTCAGGAAACCGTAACCATCTATTGATCAACGAGCTAGTCAACTAGAGGCTTACTAGGGACATGATGTTGTCTATGTACCCACACATGTATCTGAGTTTCCTATCAATACAATTATAGCATGGATAATAAACGATTATCATGAACAAGGAAATATAATAATAACTAATTTATTATTGCCTCTAGGGCATATTTCCAACAGTCTCTCACTTGCACTAGAGTCAATAATCTAGTTCACATCGCCATGTGATTAACACTCACAGGTCACATCGCTATGTAACCAACATCCAAAGAGTTTACTAGAGTCAATAATCTAGTTCACATCACTATGTGATTAACACTCAATGAGTTCTGGGTTTGATCATGTTGCTTGTGAGAGAGGTTTTAGTCAACGGGTCTGAACCTTTCAGATCCGTGTGTGCTTTACAAATCTTTATGTCATCTCCTAGATGCAGCTACCACGCTCTATTTGGAGCTATTCCAAATAACTGTTCTACTTCGAGCTATTCTAAATTGTTTCTCCATTATACGTATCCGGTATCTCTACTCAGAGCTATCCGGATAGGTGTTAAGCTTGCATCGTCGTAACTCTTTACGTCGAACTCTTTATCACCTCCATAACCGAGAAAATTCCTTAGTCCACTAGTTACTAAGGATAACTTTGACCGCTGTACTGTGATCCATTCTTGGATCACTCTTGTACCCCTTGACTGACTCATGGCAAGGCACACTTCAGGTGCGGTACACAGCATAGCATACGGTAGAGCCTACGTCTAAAGCATAGGGGACGACCTTCGTCCTTTCTCTCTTTTCTGCCGAGGTCGAGCTTTAAGTCTTAACTTCGTACCTTACAACTCAGGCAAGAACTTCTTCTTTGACTGATCCATCTTGAACACCTTCAAGATCATGTCAAGGTATGTGCTCATTTGAAAGTATTATTAAGCATTTTGATCTATCCTTATAGATCTTGATGCTCAATGTTCAAGTAGCTTAATCCAGGTTTTCTATTGAAAAACACCTTTCAAATAACCCTATATGCTTTCTAGAAAATCATTTCTGATCATCAACATGTCAACAACATATACTCATCAGAAATTCTATAGTGCTCCTACTCACTTCTTTGGAAATACAAGTTTCTCATAAACTTTGTATACACCAAAATCTTTGATCATCTCATCAAAGCGCACATTCCAACTCCGAGATGCTTACTCCAGTCCTTAGAAGGATTGCTGGAGCTAGCATACCTTTTAGCATCCTTAGGATCGACAAAACCTTTCTGATTGTATCACATACAACCTTTCCTTACGAAAGTTGGTAAGGAAACTCGTTTTGACATCCATCTACCAGATTTCATAAATGCAGCTTATGCTAACATGATTCCGACGGACTTAAGCATCGCTAGGATGAGAAAATCTCATCGTAGTCAACTCCTTGAACTTGTGAAAAACTCTTCGCCACAAGTCGAGCTTCATAGATGGTGACATTACCATCCACGTCCGTCTTCTTCTTAAAAGATCCATTTATCAAATGGCTTGCCGATCATTGGGCAAGTCCGCCAAAGTCCATGCTTTGTTCTGATACATGGATCCTATCTCGGATTTCATGGTTTCTTAACCATTTGTCGGAATTTGGGCCCACCATCGCTTCCCCATAGCTCGTAGGTTCATTGTTGTCTAGCAACATGACCTTCAAGACAGGATCACCGTACCACTCTGAAGTAGTACGCATCCTTGTCATCCTACGAGGTACGGCAGTGACTTGATCCGAAACTTCATGATCACTATCATAAGCTTCTACTTCAATTGGTGTAGGTGCCACATGAACAACTTCCTGTGCCCTGATACACACTGGTTGAAGTGATGGTTCAATAACCACATCAAGTCTCCACCATCCTCCCACTCAACTTTTCGAGAGAAACCTTTCCTCGAGAAAGGACCCGATTCAAGAAACAATCCATATTGCTTTCGGATCTGAATTAGGAGGTATACCCAACTGTTTTGGGTGTCCTATGAAGATGCATTTTATCCGCTTTGGGTTCGAGCTTATCAACCTGAAACTTTTTCACATAAGCGTCGCAGCCCCAAACCTTTAAGAAATGACAGCATAGGTTTCTCTAAACCGGTGTCATCTCAACGGAATTACGTGGTACCCTATTAAAGTGAGTGCGGATGTCTCTAATGCCTAACCCATGAACGATAGTGGTAATTCGATAAGAGACATCATGGTACCCACCATATCCAATAGCGTGCAACTATGATGTTCGGACACACCATCACACTATGGTGTTCCAGGCGGTATTAATTGCGAAACAAATTTCCACAATGTCTTAATTGTGTGCCAAAACTCGTAACTCAGATATTCATCTCTATGATCATATCATAGACATTTTATCCTCTTGTCACAATGATCTTCTACTTCACTCTGAAATTACTTGAACCATTCAATAATTCAGACTTGTGTTTCATCAAGTAAATATTCTCAACATCTACTCGAATCATCTGTGAAGTAAGAACATAACGATATTCACTGCATGCCTCAGCACTCATTGGACTGCACACATCAAAATGTGTTACTTCCAACAAGTTGCTATCTTGTTCCATCTTACTGAAAACAAGGCTTTTCAGTCATCTTGCCCATGTGGTATGATTTGCATATCTCAAGTGATTCAAAATCAAGTGAGTCCAAATGATCCATCTGCATGGAGTTTCTTCATGCGTATACACCAATAGACATGGTTCGCATGTCTCAAACTTTTCAAAATGAGTGAGTCCAAAGATCCATCAACATGGAGCTTCTTCATGCGTTTTATACCATTATGACTTACATGGCAGTGCCACAAGTAAGTGGTACTATCATTACTATCTTTTGGCATGAACATGTGTATCACTACGATCGAGATTTCAATGAACCATTCATTTTAGGTGCAAGACCATTGAAGGTATTATTCAAATAAATAGAGTAACCATTATTCTCTTTAAATGAATAACCGTATTGCGATAGTCATAATCCAATCATGTCTATGCTCAACGCAAACACCAAATAACAATTATTCAGGTTTTAACACCAATCTCGATGGTAGAGGGAGCGTGCGATGCTTGATCATATCAACATTGGAAACATTTCCAACACATATCGTCAGCTCACCTTTAGCTAGTCTCCGTTTATTCCGTAGCTTTTATTTCGAGTTACTAACACTTAGCAACCGAACCGGTATCTAATACCCTGGTGCTACTAGGAGTACTAGTAAAGTACACATCAACACAATGTATATCCAATATACTTCTATCGACCTTGCCAGCCTTCTCATCTACCAAGTATCTAGGGTAATTCTGCTCCAGTGGCTGTTCCCTTTATTACAGAAGCACTTAGTCTCGGGTTTGGGTTCAACCTTGGGTTTCTTCACTAGAGCAGCAGCTGATTTGCCGTTTCATGAAGTATCCCTTCTTGACCTTGCCCTTCTTGAAACTAGTGGTTTCACCAACCATCAACAATTGATGCTCCTTCTTGATTTCTACTTTCGCGGTGTCAAACATCACGAATATTTCAAGGATCATCATATCTATCCTGATATGTTATAGTTCATCACGAAGCTCTAGCAGCTTGGTGGCAATGACTTTGGGGAAACATCACTATCTCATCTGGAAGATCAACTCCCACTCGATTCAAGTGATTGTTGCACTCAGACAATCTGAGCACAAGCTCAACGATTGAGCTTTTCTCCCTTAGTTTGCAGGCTAAGAAAATCGTCGGAGGTCTCATACCTCTTGACGTGGGCACGAGTCTGAAATCCCAATTTCAGCCCTTGAAACATCTCATATGTTCCGCGATGTTTCGAAAACGTCTTTAGTGCCTCAACTCTAAACCGTTTAACTGAACTATCACGTAGTTATCAAAACGTGTATGTCCGATGTTCGCAACATCCACAAACGACGTTTGGGGTTCGGCACACTGAGAAGTGCATTAAGGACATAAGCTTTCTACTGTCCGCATAATTGCTACTTTCAACTTTCAACTGTATTTACTCTAGGAACATATCTAAAACAGTAGAACTAAAGTGCGAGCTACGACATAATTTGCAAAATCCTTTTTGACTATGTTCAGGATAATTAAGTTCATCTTATGAACTCCCACTCAGATAGACATCCCTCTGGCCATCTAAGTGATTACATGATCCGAGTCAACTAGGTCGTGTCCGATCATCACGTGAGACGGACTAGTCATCATCGGTGAACATCTTCATGTTGATCGTATCTACTATACGGCTCATGCTCGACCTTTCGGTCTCCGTGTTCCGAGGCCATGTCTGTACATGCTAGGCTCGTCAAGTTAACCCTAAGTGTATTGCATGTGTAAATCTGTCTTACACCCGTTGTATGTGAACGTAAGGATCTATCACACCCGATCATCACGTGGTGCTTCGAAACGACGAACTGTAGCAACGGCGCACAGTTTGGGGAGAACACTTCTTGAAATTGTTGTAAGGGATCATCTTATTTACTACCGTCGTTCTAAGCAAACAAGATGCATAAACATAATAAACATCACATGAAATTATATAGTAGTGACATGATATGGCCAATATCATATAGCTCCATTGATCTCCATCTTCGGGGCTCCATGATCATCATCGTCACCGGCATGACACCATGATCTCCATCATCATGATCTCCATCATCGTGTCTTCATGAAGTTGTCTCGCCAACTATTACTTCTACTACTATGGCTACCGGTTAGCAATAAAGTAAAGTAATTACATGGCGTTGTTTAATGACACGCAGGTCATACAATAAATTTAAGACAACTCCTATGGCTCCTGCCGGTTGTCATACTCATCGACATGCAAGTCGTGAATCCTATTACAAGAACATGATCAATTTCATACATCACATATCATTCATCACATTCTTCTTGGCCATATCACATCACATAGCATACCCTGCAAAAACAAGTTAGACGTCCTCTAATTGTTGTTTGCATGTTTTACGTGGCTGCTATGGGTTTCTAGCAAGAACGTTTCTTACCTACGCAAGACCACAACGTGATATGCCAATTGCTATTTACCCTTCATAAGGACCCTTTTCATCGAATCCGTTCCGACTAAAGTGGGAGAGACTGGCACCCGCTAGCCACCTTATGCACCAAGTGCATGTCAGTCGGTGGAACCTGTCTCACGTAAGAGTACGTGTAAGGTCGGTCCGGGCCGCTTCATCCCACAATACCGTCGAAACAAGATTGGACTAGTAACGGTAAGCATATTGAACAACATCAACGCCCACAACTACTTTGTGTTCTACTCGTGCAAAGAATCTACGCAATAGACCTAGCTCATGATGCCACTGTTGGGGAACGTAGCAGAAATTCAAAATTTTCTTACGTGTCACCAAGATCTATCTATGGAGAAACTAGCAACGAGGGGAAAAGAGTGCATCTACATACCCTTGTAGATCGCTAAGCGGAAGCGTTCAAGTGAACGGGGTTGAAGGAGTCGTACTCGTCGTGATCCAAATCACCGGAGATCCTAGTGGCGAACGGACGGCACCTCCGCGTTCAACACACGTACAGCCCGGTGACGTCTCCCACGCCTTGATCCAGCAAGGAGAGAGGGAGAGGTTGAGGAAGACTCCATCCAGCAGCAGCACAACGGCGTGGTGGTGATGGAGGAGCATGGCAATCCTGCAGGGCTTCGCCAAGCACCGCGGGAGAGGAGGAGTAGGGAGAGAGGTAGGGCTGCACCAAGAGGAAGAGGTTCTCGTGTCTATAGCAGCCCCAAACCTCAAGTATATATAGGGGAGGGAGAGGGCTGCGCCCCCATCTAGGGTTTCCCCCCAAGGGGTGCGGCCAGCCCTAGATGGGGCTTGGGGAGGCGGCCAAGAGGGGAGAGAGGGGAGGCGCCCACTAGGTGGGCCTTAAGGCCCATCTGGACTAGGGTTTGCCCCCTCCCACTCTCCCTTGCGCCTTGGGCCCCTTGTGGGGGGCGCACCAGCCCACCTAGGGGCTGGTCCCCTCCCACACTTGGCCCATGCAGCCTTCTGGGGCAGGTGGCCCCACTTGGTGGACCCCCGGGACCCTCCCGGTGGTCCCGGTACATTACCGATATCGCCCGAAATTTTTCCGATGACCAAAACAGGACTTCCCATATATAAATCTTTACCTCTGGACCATTCCGGAACTCCTCGTGACGTCCGGGATCTCATCCGGGACTCCGAACAACATTCGGTAACCACATACAAGCTTCCTTTATAACCCTAGCGTCACCGAACCTTAAGTGTGTAGACACTACGGGTTCGGGAGACATGCAGACATGTCCGAGACGTTCTCCGGTCAATAACCAACAGCGGGATCTAGATACCCATGTTGGCTCCCACATGTTCCGCGATGATCTCATCGGATGAACCACGACGTTCTCCGGTCAATAACCAACAGCGGGATCTAGATACCCATGTTGGCTCCCACATGTTCCACGATGATCTCATCGGATGAACCACGATGTCAAGGACTCAATCAATCCCGTATACAATTCCCTTTGTCTAGCGGTATTGTACTTGCCCGAGATTCGATCGTCGGTATACCGATACCTTGTTCAATCTCGTTACCGGCAAGTCTCTTTACTCGTTCCGTAACACATCATCCCGTGATCAACTCCTTGATCACATTGTGCACATTATGATGATGTCCTACCGAGTGGGCCCAGAGATACCTCTCCGTTTACACGGAGTGACAAATCCCAGTCTCAATTCGTGCCAACCCAACAGACACTTCGGAGATACCTGTAATGCACCTTTATAGCCACCCAGTTACGTTGTGACGTTTGGTACACCCAAAGCATTCCTACGGTATCCGGGAGTTGCACAATCTCATGGTCTAAGGAAAAGATACTTGACATTAGAAAAGCTTTAGCATACGAACTACACGATCTTTGTGCTAGGCTTAGGATTGGGTCTTGTCCATCACATCATTCTCCTAATGATGTGATCCCGTTATCAATGACATTCAATGTCCATGGTCAGGAAACCGTAACCATCTATTGATCAACGAGCTAGTCAACTAGAGGCTTACTAGGAACATGATGTTGTCTATGTACCCACACATGTATCTGAGTTTCCTATCAATACAATTATAGCATGGATAATAAACGATTATCATGAACAAGGAAATATAATAATAACTAATTTATTATTGCCTCTAGGGCATATTTCCAACAGTTACCGGCCGCTGGCTGTGTTGCCGGTGAGGACAACTATTCATTGTGAAGGCTGACTGTATTGCCGGCCGCTGGCTGTGTTGCCGGCGATGGTCGTGTAGGCCGCTGGCTTTGTTGCCAGCGTGATAAACTCAGGTCGTGAATTGGGGCTTGGCATTTGAAACATCCCTTTTTCTAAATAGACGCGGACAAGATAGGGCAAAAGGATGCGGCCGCGCGCTGGGCGCACGGCCACCGCATCCCAGGATAGGTCCGGACATGACCCCAAATCCCTATCCAAAGGGACAAAATCCGGACAAAATGGACGTCCGTTTGGGATCGCGCGATGAAGTTGGCCTGACTGACGCTGTTGCCTGCTGCCATCGCACGGCGCTGCTGCTGCGTCGTGGTAAATGTGCCCGTGCTGTACCTGTACGTACGACGTGCTCCTTCGTTGACGGAGGCCCCGGCGAGCAGTGTCCGCGGCCGCGGTGACGCTGGAGGCCACATTTCCTGGGACGGTGAGTAGTACGTTGCATGGTGCTAGGGGAGGATTGATTGATCCTGCACCGTGGGTGTGTCCCGGCCATGGGCCGGGCGGGCCACGGAGCCGCTCCCGTGTCGTCGTTTGCTCGTTTGCTTTGAAGCCTGCCCGGTCTGGCTCGCTTTGGCTGGCTGCGAACGAGGAGGGAGGGCCGCTGGATTTTTTGTAGGGCCGGCATGCACGGGTCCGCCGACCGGCTAGCTGCTCAACGACTGTACTTGAACAGTCAAATAGTGTTGTTGGCTTGTGACGAGAGGCTAGCTAGTAGTACTAGTACGAGTTACTATCATTAATGGATGTCTGGGCGATACTCTCTATACTAGTACGAGTTACTATCATTAATGGATGTCTGGGCGATATTCTCTATCTACTCCCACTGTTTCTTTTTGTCTGCATATAATGTTTGGTCAAAGTCAAGTTTTATAAAGTTTGACTAACTTTATATTAAAAAATATAAACATTAAAAATATAAAATCAACATTATCAGATGCACCACCAAATGTATTTTCATACTATATAGTTTTAATATTGTAGATGTTCATATTTTTACATCCTAGCAAAAAATGCTCGTGCGTTGCATCGGGTATAGAATAAATCTCAGAGTTCATATGGTATTCAAGTGTTTACCTATCATGGTGAATAATAAGATTTTCCAATTAAATTGCTTGTGAAACTCATAAATATCCACTTTATGAAGATCTCATTGTATTTCAAAAGCTCGTAATCTTTTTCTCTACTAATAAAACCTACTTTTTCAACTCGCTCTAAAAAAGTTGAATTGCGTGTAATAAGTTGTTATTTAACAACCCTATGTAAAAATAATTACAGCGGCCACTGCTTCTATGCAAAGTAATTGTGCATCATTGACATACCTGTAACAGTTTCAAACAAATCATATCTTCATCGCTATATCTCACAATCCCTATTAACATTAATTCATATTTATGCTTTCTCATTTCAAAAATATGATGATCAGAAAGTAAAGAATTTACAATACTTGCGACACTTTTGTTGTGCCGTCAACAGTAGGAGCACACTCTCCATGCCAACATGACCACTTCCCTGGACATTATCACTGGGCCTCGATGAGTATCAGGATTAGGGGATGCAGAGCCGTGGGACACATGGTACAACAGAGGGTAGTGCTCCTTCTCCCAGCTGTCGTGCGGGGCGAAACATGGTGCGAGCAAGAAGCATTGTTGTCGCACTCTCTCTATTCTTCATCCCTCACTCTCCTTCCTATCTTACTAATGACATCGATGACATACATAGTTGAGGAATATCTTGATGGTTAGCAAGTACCGGCGAGCTTTAAATATATTCTCCATTAAGAAATATTTATTTTTAATATTTCATTCACTTTTAATTATTATACTCCATCCATCTTAAAATAAATGTCTCGACATTGTACTAACTAACAATACTCCCTATACTTAGCGGGGAAGATCGGATGCAATAAGATCCTAATTGAATCAGACAACAACTTTGTGGTTGAATCAGTACAAAATCCGGATGCTCATGCTGGACTTGATGCGGTTATGGTGGCAGAGTGTAAGCAGCTAGCTCTGAATTTTGCTAATGTTGAATACTCACATTGCTTCCGCGAGGCGAATGAGGTGGCACACAAATCCTTTAGTGATAAATCTTCTATTTTCTGAAAATCGTTTATCGCTGATTTTATTTCTCACTTCATTGTAAATGACTTGGCTATTATTTGAGGAATAAAGTTTTATTGGTTAAAAAAAACTAACAATACTCCCTTTGTTCCTAAATATAAGTCTTTTTAACGATTTAATATGGATTACATATAGACCAAAATGAGTGAAAGTACACTCTAAAATATGTCTATATACATGCATATGTAGTCCGTATTAAAATTTGTAAAAGGACTTAAATTTAGAAACAGGGAAATACAAAATTGTGTATAAAGTTGTATTGCCAGTTATTTTAGGACAGAGGAAGTATGTACTAACAACAAACATCATCAAGTATTAATCGGTGCTCTTCCGGAAAATGAAAATTCGGTGCTAGCATGCGTGCAGCTTCTGGCCCGTACAAGACCAATCTCATTCCATTTCATTAAAGAAAAGCACTGACCGCCCACTGCGTGCCTTATCTCATCGCCACTCCTCTCCTTCTTTTATCCAGATTGCCAATTCCTCCGCTCATCCTAATCCAGCGCTGGTCCTCTTCTTCTTCTCCATCCAATCTAGCCAAGAGCTGCACGTGCGCGGGGCCGTGGTGGCTGGCCAGCGCAGCACCCCCTAATCGGCGATGAACCAGAGACCGCCTAGGCTGGCACCTTGGAGCTCCTCTGCCTCGTCCTGATCTGGCCGTTCGCCCCAGTCGTCGGCCCCGTGCTTCGGATCAGGCCAGAAGCCTTGCCTACGACCTGATTCAGACTGCGTAGCCTTCGCCACCTGCGCCATGCCCCAGAGGTTCGGCCGATCCCGCGTCGCTCATTCTCGCTTCTTCCTTTTCTCGCGGCCCGCGTTGACTGCGAGAGGCCACATGCCTCGTCCAACCACATCCTCTCACTGCCTTGCTCCTCCACCACCACTTCTCTCCCTTCTTCCTCCCCTCCCTGCCAGCCAGGGCACTCTCCCTCTCCCACCTCCGTTCGCCGCAGGTGAGTGCGCGGCTACGGGTGTCTGGCCAGCAGCAACAGCTGCGGCAGTTCCGCGCCAGGAGAAGCCGCGCGCTGGGCGATGCGGAGGACGACGACATGCCGCTTCCTCATTCGGGCGTCCTCCTCTGCGCCGTCGGTGAGCCCTCCCCTTCTTCCTCCATCTCTCTTCTCTCCCACGTGCTTCTTCTCTAAGAGCTCTCTCTTTTTCTACAGAGAGACGACCATGGCCGCCCGATGCCCGAGCACCGCCGGCCAAGGATCCGCCGGCGTCCAGACCCCCTCAGGCCATCCCCATCTCGCCAGAGACCTACACCAAGTCCCATCCAGCGCCCGCGCCACCCTTCGGGCCCCGCCCCGCAGCTCTGCAGCCCGAGCGCTTCGGCCGCCTCGCACCCGAAGCAGAGGAGAGGAGCTCCCTACCACGAGCCTCTCCAGCCCCGGCAAACCAGCAGGCCGACCCGGCCTCCTAGTCACTTCCCTCCTTCCTTTTTTTCCGGCGGTACGCATCACCCCTTCCTTGGCTTCTGCGGGAAGCCGGCGGCAAGCTGCGGCCCGTGCCCGGCGGTGGAGAAGGCAAATGGATAAGCGGTGGTGGTGCCCGGTGGTGAAGCAGTTTAATTAAGTACCGTGGGTAGAATTGTAACAAATGCAGGGGTTTTTATGTAAAAGCGAAGTGTTTTCTCACGTATCCACTTAAAATAGGATTGCGGATTGAATTCTCAAAAATGAAGGGGCTTTTCTGCAAAAGTGCAGACGACGTATGGTTTATTAGTACGAGATAATATTTGGTCAAACTTTGTGTAGTTTGACTTTGATCAAATCTTATATGCGGAGTAAAAAGAAATGGAGGGAGTACGAGCAAGCTGTAGCCTGTAGGCAGTGACTAGAGAGACACCAGGGATGGGGCTGAGGATGACATGACGAGCCGGGGAGACGCCCCTCTGCTTTTCCGGGCGCGAGCAGAGCAGAGAGACAGGGGCAGCCACGTCATTTCCATGTAGTACTACAGGGAGAGTGAGTGACATGTGATCGTGGCAGCCATGTCATTTCGTGATCGCTGTTGCGTGCGCCGCTCTGCTCCCGTGTCCCCCCGACCAGAGCGTGATCACCGCCCCCGTGCGTGCATGCTGTGGACAGCAAGCACGCTTGACCAAGGCCAGAGATGTGCAGCAAATAAAGCAGCGAGTGAAAAGAAATCTCGCCCGTGCCGCGCGGGGGGCAAGCCGGAGGTACGCGCACGGCATCACGTGGTGGCGTGGGGATGGTCTCGTCGCCGTCGTCGGCGGATCCGTCTCCTCCTCCGATCCTTGCCTGTGTGTGCCCGGGGCCTGGGCGTGGGTGGGGCTCGGCCCATCCATGCACCGTCGTCGTCGGCCAGCCGGGGAACGGGTGCACGTTGCTCTCGTACGTACGGTGCGACCAGGATTAATGGTGCCCCATAAATGGGTGCTGTGGATCGCGTGGCCGGCCGCCGGGAGCGGCGAGAATCGGTCGAGCGGCTATGGCTATGGCTAGCTAGCTACCGGAACTGAAAGAGGATCAAGGTATACCTGTTTTGGATCGTGACGGGTGAGAAAGAAAAGAAGAGCTAACATGTATCCGAGCCAGACTTTATTCGGTCATGTGACTCACGTCTACCATACACACCTGTCTTCTTCATGTAAGATGCACTGCTTGCCAATAGCACGAGACAGTACTTAACAAGTAGGCTTTTGATTTGTGGCCTCCTACAGGATTGCAAGCTACTCCTGGCTAAACCGATTGCCTTCACATAAAGTGCGTAGGATGAATCGACTCAATGACTTGATAGTAGCAATTGGAAAATGGAGATAAATTGATGTGGATCGATGCAAGTAAAATTGTGCATATGCGTCCAGTGGTGGGCCTGAGATTACAGAGTGGTAACTAAAAATAAAATAAAGAATACACAGTGCTTGTAATGTAAAAAAGTGACAAATAACGTGATTCGACACCATGAACTGAAAACTGGATCAGATAAACCGGGACCGAAGCCGTAAAAAGGTTAGCAAATGTTCAAAACCGAACTTTGCTCGTTAGGCCAAGATATTGCATCAAGGCCTGGCAAAATAAGCGAAATAGGCAATAGCTCATCTACCAACTACACCTACACGTAGAATTACCTCATCCCAAATTCAGCCCCCAACCTTAATGTGATTCACTGCACCGCCGCCGCCTCCATTTGCCTACCTCGCAAAGTCCCAGCAACCGCCAGTGCCCATGACCTGTACACGGTGGCAGCCATGGCTCCTCCACGGCCGAAGCTTGTGCCCGTATCTCCCGACACACATCAGCCGGCCGTTTGTGCATTGCTTCCACGCAGGATGGCCATGGCTCCTTCATGGCCGAAGATGGCATGCATAACATCTAACAGCTACCAGTGGCCCGCCTACAATAATTTCGCAAGAGTTCCTTCCTCCTATCATTTCCGCTCGTGATTGATTCTTACTTGTATGTTCCATCGCTTTTTGAGCAAGACTTGATGCATGTTTTGTTCCTCCTAAAAATATCGCTCCTCTTTGGTCATGGCCAAGGACCGAGCCAAGTTCTTAGTCCAAAAAATGATCGGTTTTACATTTGCGGAGTAATCGACCAGTCATGCCATATACAAAGGAACTATTTTTTCTGTTACTTCAAGAACTGAACCAATCGTTTCGGTTAGATCAAATGCCGATTCTAGCGGAAATCCCATGCAATGAACAAAAAAAATCTCATGTTATAACCAAACAGACCCACCGAGACGATGACCAAGTCAAAATCATGGGGCAAAATCTCAAATTGTACACCTCAATTGATTGAGAGAGCTTCAACACTAAGGAGCTTACTGAATTAAAGAATGGAACTGCTTCAGGTAAAAAAATCTATATGAATAGGGAATGCCCTACATTGGTGCGTTTTTAACTCTTGATCAACATATAGCCATAAAGGAACTCGCGGATTCAACCCTTTGCAGTGGAAACCCCCTCGCCTAGTTGATTAAACCAAAGGCCCGCATGGAAGCTTGTGTAGATTTTGTATGTTTCCAATTTCCTTATTGTTTATCGGTCACCATGAAATCATTGCAGAGCCAACTACGGAGATGCTCGGTCTTCCACTCTGTTCACTAGAGTAAAGACAAGAAAGTAAATAATTCTTCAAAGGAATTTTCTCAACAAATGGATGGGCTCGCTAA
>NC_041380.1:576249506-576271404 GCF_002162155.2 Triticum dicoccoides
TAGGCAACTAACAATTTTTAGCTTTTCTTTACCAATTTAAACTTTGCATCAAAGTAAGTTGTCTAGATATGCAACTAGGTGAGACACCTATATGATGCAACAACAACAAGCACACAAGCAGGCAAGGAATACAACACAATATAAACTTGCACAAGTAAAGGTAAGAGATAACCAATGGTGGAATCGGTGGAGATGAGGATGTGTTACCGAAGTTCCTTCCCTTTGAGAGGAAGTACGTCTCCGTTGGAGCGGCGTGGAGGCACAATGCTCCCCAAGAAGCTACTAGGGACAACGTATTCTCCTCAAGCCCTCACACAATGCGAGATGCCGTGATTCCACTATTGGAGCCCTTGGAGGCGGCGACCGAACCTTTACAAACAAGGTTGGGGCAATCTCCACAACTTAATTGGAGGCTCCCAACGACACCATGAAGCTTCACCACAATGGTATATGGCTCCGCGGTGACCTCAACCGCCTAGGGTGCTCAAACACCCAAGAGTAACAAGATCCGCAAGGGATTAGTGAGGGGAATCAAATTTCTCTTGGTGGAAGTATAGATCGGGGACTTCTCAATCAATCCCTAGAAAATCAACAAGTTTGATTGGCTAGGGAGAGAGATCGGGCGAAAGTGGAGCTTTGAGCAACAATGGAGCTTAGGGAAGGAAGATGTAGTCAACTTGGGGAAGAAGACCCTCCTTATATAGTGTGAGGAAAAATCCAACTGTTAAGCACCTACTCAGCCCACGACATGCGGTACTACCGCTAGTAAGTGCGGTACTACCGATCGCACGACAAGAGCCAGATGAGGCCCTGTTGCACAAGGCAACGAGCGGTAGAACCGCCGGAGTGGTACTACTGCGCACCCTTGCGGTACTACCGCAAGGCAGGGCTCCGACTGGACCAGGAAGGCACGGACTAATAAATTACATTTGTGGCTACTTCCGCTGAGTTTCGGCCAGTGCAAAAATCCGGCGCGGTACTATAGCTCACAGGGAGCGGTACTACCGTGTACTTCTGCTCACGCCACTGTTTTGGGCCGGAGGCCGCGGTACTACCGCATGCTAGGAGCGGTACTACCGCGCTCACGGTACTACTGCTGCCAGGGGCGGTACTATCATGGGCAGCTGCGGTACTACTGCTCCCTTGAGCAGTACTACCGCATGCCACAGAACAGTAGCACTAGGAAGCCTTCATCTTCGCAATGACAGGGGAAACAACCGGTGCTCCAATGAAGCAAGGAAAGGTGGTGCAAAGGAATAGATGTGTACGTGTTGATTCCACCCTAACCTTTTCGAAGTGGACCTCCTCTTAATAGTACGGCTTTCCTACGACTCAAATCGACCGAAAAGAAACATAGAGAAATGCCGTCTTCGATAGGCTCTGAGGGGCACCGAACCGTCTTGTGTCTAGACATGAGATATTTGAAATGCTCAATGCACATGATTAGTCCGCAAATGCATTGTCATCAATCAAAAAAAACCCTTAGGGTGAAATATGCCCTTACAATCTCCCCCTTTTTGGTGGATTGATGACAACACGGGATTTGCACATAAGGATATAAAATGAAACATAAGAAAACCCAACATCTATAAAATATAGGCAGGCTCCCCTAGATGTGTGCACTCTATAGAAGTGCTTTGGACTGCACGGCAAACATACTAGGATCAACACCCCCCCTATATTTTATAAACAAGGTAATCCTTTCAACAAAATGAATGATAATAAGCAAGGATGCAAGGTATAGAAATGAGCATGAAGTAAAGGGCACATGATATAATAAGCTCACAAGCTACTAAACATGCTAGATAATAGGATAAGACAGTAAGATAAGCTGAGGACATATGTCTTACACCATATGATAGTCTCATGGACTCAGACGAACACAACCACAAACCAAAGCAAACGAAAGTTCAATGGAATGAAAGCAAAGTGAACCAAGACACGACACAAGACTCGCAAATCCTACACTCTCCCCCTTTGGCATCGAGACACCAAAAAGGCAGAGAGGACACCTACAACACAGGTGGTGGCAGAACTCTACAACATCACCAGTCATGTTCCTCCTCCTCAGATTCCTCGGCAGCACGTGATGTAGAAGGAATTCCAATCTCCTCCTCTGACTAACTCCACCGGCAGTGCTATCTGGTCACAGCCCCTCATCTTGTTGGGAAATGTAGTATTTCAAAAAAATTCCTACAATCAAGCAAGATCTATCTAGGAGAAGCATAGCAACGAGCAGGGAGAGTGTGTCCACGTACCCTCGTAGACCGAAAGTGAAAGTGTTTAGTAACGCGGTTGATGTAGTTGAACGTCTTTGCGATCCAACCGATCCAAGTACCGAACGCAAGGCACCTTCACGATCTGCACACGTTCAGCTCGGTGACGTCCCTCGAACTCTTGATCCAGTTGAGGCCGAGGGAGAGTCTCGTCAGCAGGACGGTGTGGTGACGATGATGATGAATTTACCGACGCAGGGCTTCGCCCAAGCACTACAACAATATGACCGAGGTGGAAAACTTTGGAGGGGGCACCGCACACGGCTAAAGATCAACTTGTGTGTCTTTCGGGTGCCCCCCTGCCCACGTATATAAAGGAGGGGGGAAGAGGAGGCCGGCCTAGGAGGGGCGCGCCTATAAGGGGAGTCCAACTAGGATTCCTAATCCTAGTTGGAGTCCCCTTCCTTTTCCAAGAGGGGAGAGAGGGAAGGAGTAGGAGAGGGAGAAGGAAAGAGGGGGGCGCCGCCCCCTCCCTAGTCCAATTCGAACCAGCCCATGGGGGGGCGCGTGACCTCCCCTTGTAGTCCTTCTCTCCTTTCCACTAAGGCCCATGAAGGCCCAATACTTCCCCTGTCGAATTCCCGTAACTCTCCGGTACTCCGAAAAATACCCGAACCACTCAGAACCTTTTCGATGTCCGAATATAGCCTTCCAATATATCGATCTTTACGTCTCAACAATTTCGAGACTCCTCATCATGTCCGTGATCTCATCCGGGACTCCGAACAAACTTCGGTCATCAAATCACATAACTCATAATACAAATCGTCATCGAACATTAAGCGTGCGGACCCTACGGGTTCGAGAAGTATGTAGACATGACCGAGACACATCTCCGGTCAATAACCAATAGTGGAACCTGGATGCTCATATTGGCTCCTACATATTCTACGAAGATCTTTACCGGTCAAACCGCATAACAACATACGTTGTTCCCTTTGTCATCGGTATGTTACTTGCCCGAGATTCGATCGTCGGTATCATCATACCTAGTTCAATATCATTACCGTCAAGTCCCTTTACTCGTTCCATAATACACCATCTCGTGACCAACTCATTATTCACATTGCTTGCAAGGCTTATAGTGATGTGCATTACCGAGAGAGCCTAGAGATACCTCTCCGATACACGGAGTGACAAATCCTAATCTCGATCTATGCCAACCCAACAAACACCTTCAGAGACATCTGTGGAGCATCTTTATAATCACCCAGTTACGTTGTGATGTTTGATAGCACACAAGGTGTTCCTCCGGTATTCGGGAGTTGCATAATCTCATAGTCAGAGGAACATGTATAAGTCATGATGAAAGCAATAGCAATAAAACTAAAAGATCATAATGCTAAGCTAACGAATGGGTCTTGTCCATCACATCATTCTCTAATGATGTGATCCCGTTCATCAAATGACAACACATGTCTATGGTCAGGAAACATAACCATCTTTGATTAATGAGCTAGTCAAGTAGAGGCATACTAGGGACACTTTGTTTTGTCTATGTATTCACGCATGTACTAAGTTTCCGGTTAATACAATTCTAGCATGAATAATAAACATTTATCATGATATATGGAAATATAAATAACAACTTTATTATTGCCTCTAGGGCGTATTTCCTTCAGTCTCCCACTTGCACTAGAGTCAATAATCTAGTTCACATCGCCATGTGATTCAACACCAATAGTTCACATCACCATGTGATTAGTTCACATCGCCATGTGCTAATACCCAAAGGGTTTTACTAGAGTCAATAATCTAGTTCACATCGCTATGTGATGAACACCCAAAGAGTACTAAGGTGTGATCATGTTTTGCTTGTAAGTGAAGCTTAGTCAATGGGTCTGTCAAATTCAGAGCCATATGTATTTTGCAAATTTTCTATGTCTACAAGGCTCTGCATGGAGCTACTCTAGCTAATTGCTCTCACTTTTAATATGTATCCAGATTGAGACTCAGAATCATCCGGATCGGTGTAAAAGCTTGCATCGGCGTAACTCTTTACGATGAACTCTTTATCACCTCCATAACCGAGAAATATCTCCTTAGTCTTCTAAGGATAATTTTGACCGCTGTTAAGTGATCCACTCCTGGATCAATATCGTACCCCCTTGCCAAACTCATGGCAAGGTACACAATAGGTTTGGTACACAACATATCATACTCTATAGAACCTATGGCTGAGGAATAGGGAATGACTTTCATTCTCTTTCTATTTTTTGCCGTGGTCGTGTTTTGAGTCTTACTCAACTTTACACCTTGCAATACAGGAAAGAACTCCTTCTTTGACTGTTCCATTTTGAACTACTTCAAAAATCTTGTCAAGGTATGTAATCACTGAAAAATCTTATCAAGCGTCTTGATCTATCTCTATAGATCTTGATGCCCAATATGTAAGCAGCTTCACCGAGGTCTTTCTTTGAAAACTCCTTTCAAACACTCCTTTATTCTTTCCAGAAAATTCTACATCATTTCTGATCAACAATATGTCATTCACATATACTTATCAGAAAGGATGTAGTGCTCCCACTCACTTTTTTTGTAAATACAGGCTTCACCGCAAGTCTGTATAAAACTATATGCTTTGATCAACTTATGAAAGCGTATATTCCAACTCCGAGATGCTTGCACTAGTCCATAGATGGATCGCTGGAGCTTGCACATTTTCTTAGCACCTTTAGGATTGAAAAAACCTTCTGGTTGTATCATATACAACTTTTCTTTAAGAAATCCATTAAGGAATGTAGTCTTGATATCCATTTGCCAGGTTTCATAAAATGTGGCAATTTGCTAACATGATTCGGACAGACTTAAGCATCGCTACGAATGAGAAAATCTCATTGTAGTCAACACCTTGAACTAGTCAAATATGTTTCTTTTGACAATTCGAGCTTTGTAGATAGTAACACTATTCTCAGCATCCATCTTCCTCTTGAAGATCCATTTATTCTCTATGCCTTGCCGATCATTGGGCAAGTCCACCAAAGTCCATACTTTGTTCCCATACATGGATCCCATCTCAGATTTCATGGCCTCAAGCCATTTTGCGGAATCTGGGCTCATCATCACTTTTCCTCATAGTTCGTAAGTTCTTCATGGTCTAGTAACATGACTTCCAATACAGGATTACCATACCACTCTGGTGCGGATCATGCTCTGGTTGACCTACGAAGTTCTGTAGTAACTTGAATTGAAGTTTCATGATCATCATCATTAACTTCCTCTCTAGTTGGTGTAGGCATCACAGGAACATATTTCTCTAATGAACTACTTTCCAATTCGAGAGAAGGTACAGTTACCTCATCAAGTTCTACTTTCCTCCCACTCACTTCTTTCAAGAGAAACTCATTCTCTAGAAAGGATCCATTCTTAGTAACGAAAATATCGCCTTCGGATCCATGATAGAAGGTGTACCCAACAGTTTCCTTTGGGTATCCTATGAAGACACATTTCTCCGATCTGGGTTCGAGCTTATCAGGTTGAAGCTTTTTGACATAAGCATCATAGCCCCAAACTTTAAGAAACGACAACTTAAGTTTCTTGCTAAACCACAGTTCATATGGTGTCATCTCAACGGATTTAGATGGTGCCCTATTTAATGTGAATGCAGTTGACTCTAATGCATAACCGCAAAACGATAGTGGTAAAGGTAAGAGACATCATAAATCGCACCATATCTAATAAAGTATGGTTACAATGTTCGGCCACACCATTATTCTATGGTGTTCCAGGTGGCATGAGTTTGTGAAACTATTCCACATTGTTTTAATTGAAGGCCAAACTCGTAACTCAAATATTTGCCTCTGCGATCAGATCGTAGAAACTTTATTTTATTGTTACGATGATTCTCTACTTCACTCTGAAATTCTTTGAACTTTTCAAATGTTTTATACTTGTGTTTCATTAAGTAGATATACCCATATCTGCTCAAATCATTTGTGAAGGTCAAAAAATAACTATACCCCCCGCGAGCCTCAACAATCATCGGATCGCATACATCAGTATGTATTATTTCCAATAAGTTAGTCGCACGCTCCATTGTTCCGGAGAACGAAGTCTTAGTCATCTTGCCCATGAGGCATGGTTCATAAGCATCAAGTGATTCATAATCAATTGATTCCAAAATCCCATTAGCATGGAGTTTCTTCACCCGCCTTACACTAGTATGACCTAAACGGCAGTGCCACAAATATGTTGCACTATCATTATCAACTTTGCATCTTCTAGCATCAATATTATGAATATGTGTATCACTACGATCGAGATTAATTCAGTAAACCATTCACTTTGGGTGTGTGCCCTCATAAGGTATTATTCATGTAAATAGAATAACAATTATTCTAAATGAATAACCATATTGCAATAAACATGATCCAATCATATTATGTTCAACGCAAACACCAAATAACATTTATTTTAGGTTCAACACTAATCCCGAAGGTAAAGGGAGTGTGTGATAGTGATCTTATCAACCTTGGAATCACTTCCAACACATATCGTCACCTTGCCCTCAACTAGTCTTTGTTCATTTTGTAATTCCTGTTTTGAGTTACTAATCATAGCAACTGAACCAGTATCAAATACCCAGGGGCTACTATGAACACTAGTAAAGTACACATCAATAACATGTATATCATATATACTTTTGCTCACTTTGTCATCCTTCTTATCCGCCAAGTATTTGGGTCAGTTCCGCTTCCAGTGACCATTTCCTTCATAGTAGAAGCACTCAGTTTCAGGCTAGGGTCTAGCTTTGGGCTTCTTTGTGGGAGTGGCAACTTATTATCATTCTTCTTGAAGTTCCCTTTCTTTCGCTTGCCCTTTTACTTGAAACTAGTGGTCTTGTCAACCATCAATATTTGATGCTTTTCTTGATTTCTACCTTCGTCGATTTCAGCATCACGAAGAGCTCGGGAATCATTTTCGTCATCCCTTGCATATTATAGTTCATCACGAAGTTTCAGTAACTTGGTGATAGTGACTAGAGAACTCTGTCAATCACTTTTTTATCAGGAAGATTAACTCCCACTTGATTCAAGCGATTGTAGTACTCAGACAATCTGAGCACATGCTCACTGGTTGAGCTATTCTCCTCCATCTTGTAGGCAAAGTACTTGTCAGAGGTCTCATACCTCTCGACTCGGGCATGAGTCTGAAATACCAATTTCAGCTCTTGGAACATCTTATATGCTCCATGGCATTCAAAATGTTTTTGAAGTCCCGGTTCTAAGCCGTAAAGCATGGCGCACTAAACTATCAGATAATTATCATACCGAGCTTGCGAAACGTTCATAATGTCTGTATCTGCTCCTGCAATAGGTCCGTCATCTAGCGGTGCATCAAGGACATAATTCTTCTATGCAGCAATGAGGATAATCCTTAGATCACGGACCTAGTCCACATCATTGCTACTATCATCTTTCAACATAGTTTTTCTCTAGGAACATATCAAGAATAAAACGGGGAGCTACATCACGAGCTGTTGATCTACAACATAGTTATGCAAATACTATTAGGACTAACTTCATGATAAATTAATGTTCAATTAATCATATTACTTAAGAACTCCCACTTAGATAGACATCCCTCTAGTCATCTAAATGATCACATGATCCAAATCAACTAAACCATGTCCGATGATCACGTGAGATGGAGTAGCTTTCAATGGTGAGCATCACTATATTGATCATATCTACTATATGATTCATGTTCGACCTTTCGGCCTCAGTGTTCCGAGGCCATATTTGCATATGCTAGGCTCGTCAAGTTTAACCTGAGTATTCTGCATGTGCAAAACTGGCTTGCACCTGTTGTATGTGAACGCAGAGCGTATCACACCCAATCATCACGTGGAGTCTCAGCACGAAGAACTGTCGCAACGGTGCATACTCAGGGCGAACACTTTGTTGGAAATATGCCCTAGAGGCAATAATAAAATGGTTATTATTATATTTCTTTGTTCATGATAATTGTCTATTGTTCATGCTATAATTGTGTTATCCGGAAATCATAATACATGTGTGAATACATAGACCACAACACGTCCCTAGTGAGCCTCTAGTTGACTAGCTCGTTGATCAAAAGACAGTCATGGTTTCCTGACTATGGACATTGGATGTCATTGATAACGGGATCACATCATTAGGAGAATGATGTGATGGACAAGACCCAATCCTAAGCATAGCTCAAAGATCGTGTAGTTCGTTTGCTGTAGCTTTTCTGAATGTCAAGTATCATTTCCTTACACCATGAGATTGTGCAACTCCCGGATACCGTAGGAGTGCCTTGGGTGTGCCAAACGTCACAACGTAACTGGGTGACTATAAAGTTACATTACAGGTATCTCCGAAAGTGTCTGTTGGGTTGGCACGAATCGAGACTGGGATTTGTCACTTCGTATGACGGAGAGGTATCTCTGGGCCCACTCGGTAATGCATCATCATAATGAGCTCAATGTGATCAAGTGGTTGATCACGGGATCATGCATTACGGTACGAGTAAAGTGACTTGCCGGTAACGAGACTGAACAAGGTATTGGGATACCGACGATCGAGTCTCGGGCAAGTAACGTACCGATTGACAAAGGAAATTGTATACAGATTGATTGAATCCTCGACATCGTGGTTCATCCGATGAGATCATCGAGGAGCATGTGGGAGCCAACATGGGTATCCAGATCCCGCTGTTGGTTATTGACCGGAGAGTCATCTCGGTCATGTCTACATGTCTCCCGAACCCGTAGGGTCTACACACTTAAGGTTCAGTGATGCTAGGGTTGTTAGGAAGACTTGTATGTGATTACCGAATGTTGTTCGGAGTCCCGGATGAGATCCTGGACGTCACGAGGAGTTCCAGAATGGTCCGGAGGTGAAGATTTATATGTAGGAAGTTGTCATACGGTCACCGGAAAGGTTCGGGGGCATATCGGTATTGTACCGGGGCAACCGGAGGGGTTCCGGGGGTCCACCGGGAGGGGCCACCTCTCTCGGAGGGCCTAATGGGCTGTAGAGGAAAGGGAACCAGCCCTACATGAGCTGGCCGCATCCCCCCCTTGGGCCCATGCGCCTAGGGTTGGGGGGGGGGAACCCTAAAGGGGGCGTCCCCTTGCTTGGGGGGCAAGCCCCCTCCCCTTGGCCGCCGCCCCCCTCTAGATCTCATCTAGAGGGGGCCGGCCCCCTTCCTCCTTCCCCTATAAATAGAGGGGCAAGGGGAGGGCTGCATACAACATCCAAGGCGCAGCCCCTCCCCTCCCCAACACCTCTCCTCCTCCGTAAGAGCTTGGCGAAGCCCTGCCGGAGTACTGCAGCTTCACCACCACCACGCCGTCGTGCTGCTGTTGGAGCCCTCTTCCTCAACCTCTCCCTCCTCCTTGCTGGATCAAGGCGCAGGAGACGTCCTCGCTCCGTACGTGTGTTGAACGCGGAGGTGCCATCCGTTCGGCGCTAGGATCTTCGGTGATTTGGATCACGACGAGTACGACTCCATCAACCCCGTTCTCTTGAACGCTTCCGCTCATGATCTACAAGGGTATGTAGATGCACTCCTCTCTCCCTCGTTGCTAGATGACTCCATAGATAGATCTTGGTGTTGCGTAGAATTCTTTTTTAAAATTCTGCTACGTTCCCCAACAGTGGCATCATGAGCTAGGTCTATGCGTAGTTACTATGCACGAGTAGAACACAAAGCAATTGTGGGCGTCAATATTGTCAATTTACTTGCCGTTACTAGTCTTATCTTGATTCGGCGGCATCGTGGGATGAAGCGGCCCGGACCGACCTTACACGTACGCTTACGTGAGACTGGTTCCACCGATTGACATGCACTAGTTGCATAAGGTGGCTGGTGGGTGTCTGTCTCTCCCACTTTAGTCGGATCGGATTCGATGAACAGGGTCCTTATGAAGGGTAAATAGAAATTGGCAATTCACGTTGTGGTTTTGGCGTAGGTACGAAACGTTCTTGCTAGAATCCTATAGCAGCCACGTAAAAACTTGCAACAACAATTAGAGGACGTCTAACTTGTTTTTGCAGCAAGTGTTTTGTGATGTGATATGGCCAAAGGATGTGATGAATGATATATGTGATGTATGAGATGATCATGTTCTTGTAATAGGAATCACGACTTGCATGTCGATGAGTATGACAACCGGCAGGAGCCATAGGAGTTGTCTTTATTTATTTATGACCTGCGTGTCAACATAAACGTCATGTAATTACTTTACTTTATTGCTAAAGCGTTAGCCATAGTAGTAGAAGTAATAGATGACGAGACAACTTCAAGAAGACATGATGATGGAGATCATGATGATGGAGATCATGGTGTCATGCCCGTGACAACGATGATCATGGAGCCCCGAAGATGGAGATCAAAAGGAGCAAATGGTATTGGCCATATCATGTCACTATTTGATTGCATGTGATGTTTATCATGTTTTGCATCTTATTTGCTTAGAACGACGGTAGCTTAAATAAGATGATCCCTCGAAATAATTTCAAGAAAGTGTTCCCCTAACTGTGCACCGTTGCGAAGGTTCGTTGTTTCGAAGCACCATGTGATGATCAGGTGTGATAGATTCTAACGTTCGAATACAACGGGTGTAAGCCAGATTTACACACGCAATACACTTAGGTTGACTTGACGAGCCTAGCATGTATAGACATGGCCTCGGAACACAGAAGACCGAAAGGTCGAGCATGAGTCGTATAGAAGATACGATCAACATGAAGATGTTCACCGATGTTGACTAGTCCGTCTCACGTGATGATCAGACACGGCCTAGTTAACTCGGATCATGTTATACTTAGATGACTGGAGGGATGTCTATCTGAGTGGGAGTTCATTGAATAATTTGATTAGATGAACTTAATTATCATGAACTTAGTCTAAAATCTTTACAATATGTCTTGTAGATCAAATGGCCCACGTTGTCCTCAACTTCAACGCGTTCCTAGAGAAAAACAAGCTGAAAGACGATGGCAGCAACTATACGGACTGGGTCCGGAACCTGAGGATCATCCTCATAGCTGCCAAGAAAGATTATGTCCTAGAAGCACCGCTAGGTGACGCACCCGTCCCACAGAACCAAGACGTTATGAACGCTTGGCAGTCACGTGCTGATGATTACTCCCTCGTTCAGTGCGGCATGCTTTACAGCTTAGAACCGGGGCTCCAAAAGCATTTTGACAGACATGGAGCATATGAGATGTTTGAAGAGCTGAAAATGGTTTTTCAAGCTCATGCCCGGGTCGAGAGATATGAAGTCTCCGACAAGTTCTTCAGCTGTAAGATGGAGGAAAATAGTTCTGTCAGTGAGCACATACTCAAAATGTCTAGGTTGCATAACCGCTTGACTCAGCTGGGAGTTAATCTCCTGGATGACGCGGTCATTGACAGAATCCTTCAGTCGCTTCCACTGAGCTACAAGAGCTTTGTGATGAACTTCAATATGCAGGGGATGGAAAAGACCATTCCTGAGATATATTCAATGCTAAAATCAGCAGAGGTAGAAGTCAAAAAGGAACATCAAGTGTTGATGGTGAATAAAACCACCAAGTTCAAGAAAGGCAAGGGTAAGAAGAACTTCAAGAAGAACGGCAAGGGGGTTGCCGCGCCCGGTAAGCAAGCTGCCAGGAAGAAGCTAAAGAATGGACCCAAGCCCGAGACTGAGTGTTTTTATTGCAAGGGAAGTGGTCACTGGAAGCGGAACTGCCCCAAATACTTAGCAGACAAGAAGGCCGGCAACACGAAAGGTATATGTGATATACATGTAACTGATGTGTACCTTACCAGTACTAGTAGTAGCTCCTGGGTATTTGATACCGGTGCGGTTGCTCACATTTGTAACTCAAAGCAGGAGCTGCGGAATAAGCGGAGACTGGCGAAGGACGAGGTGACGATGCGCGTCGGGAATGGTTCCAAGGTCGATGTGATCGCCGTCGGCACACTACCTCTACATTTACCTACGGGATTAGTTTTAAACCTCAATAATTGTTATTTAGTGCCAGCTTTGAGCATGAACATTGTATCAGGATCTTGTTTAATTTGAGATGGCTACTCATTTAAATCCGAGAATAATGGTTGTTCTATTTATATGAGAGATATGTTTTATGGTCATGCTCCGATGGTGAATGGTTTATTCTTAATGAATCTCGAGAGTAAGGCTACACATATTCACAGTGTGAATACCAAAAGATGTAAGGTTGATAATGATAGTCCCACATACTTGTGGCACTGCCGCCTTGGTCACATAGGTGTCAAACGCATGAAGAAGCTCCATGCAGATGGACTTTTAGAGTCTCTTGATTACGAATCATTTGACACGTGCAAACCATGCCTCATGGGTAAAATGACCAAGATTCCGTTCTCAGGAACAATGGAGCGAGCAACCAACTTATTGGAAATCATACATACTGATGTGTGCGGTCCAATGAGTGTTGAGGCTCGCGGTGGCTATTGTTATGTTCTCACCCTCACTGATGACTTGAGTAGATATGGGTATGTCTACTTAATGAAACACAAGTCTGAGACCTTTGAAAAGTTCAAGGAATTTCAGAGTGAGGTTGAGAATCAACGTGACAGGAAAATCAAGTTCTTGCGATCAGATCGTGGGGGAGAATACTTGAGTCACAAATTTGGCACACACTTAAGAAAATGTGGAATAGTTTCACAACTCACGCCGCCTGGAACACCTCAGCGTAATGGTGTGTCCGAACGTCGTAATCGCACTCTATTAGATATGGTGCGATCTATGATGTCTCTTACCGATTTACCGCTGTTATTTTGGGGCTATGCTTTAGAGACTGCCGCATTCACTTTAAATAGGGCTCCGTCAAAATCCGTTGAGACGACACCGTATGAATTATGGTTTGGGACGAAACCTAAGCTGTCATTTCTAAAAGTTTGGGGACGCGATGCTTATGTCAAGAAACTTCAACCTGAAAAGCTCGAACCCAAGTCGGAAAAATGCGTCTTCATAGGATACCCTAAAGAAACTATTGGGTATACCTTCTACCTCAGATCCGAAGGCAAGATCTTTGCTGCCAAGAATGGGTCCTTTCTAGAGAAAGAGTTTCTCTCGAAAGAAATAAGTGGGAGGAAGGTAGAAGTTGATGAAGTATTACCACTTGAACCGGTAAGTGGCGCAGCTCAAGAAAATGTTCCTGAGGTGCCTGCACCGACTAGAGAGGAAGTTGATGATGATGATCATGAAACTTCAGATCAAGTTGCTACTGAACTTCGTAGGTCCACAAGGACACGTTCCGCACCAGAGTGGAACGGCAACCCTGTCTTGGAAATCATGTTGTTAGACAACGGTGAACCTTCGAACTATGAAGAAGCGATGGCGGGCCCGGATTCCGACAAATGGCTGGAAGCCATGAAATCCGAGATAGGATCCTTGTATGAAAACGAAGTATGGACTTTGACTGACTTGCCCATTGATCGGCGAGCCATAGAAAATAAATGGATCTTTAAGAAGAAGACAGACGCAGATGGTAATGTGACCATCTATAAAGCTCAGCTTGTCGCTAAGGGTTATCGACAAGTTCAAGGGGTTGACTACGATGAGACTTTCTCACCCATAGCGAAGCTGAAGTCCGTCCGAATCATGGTAGCAATTGCCGCATTCTATGATTATGAGATATGGCAAATGGACGTCAAAACGGCATTCCTTAATGGTTTCCTTAAGGAAGAATTGTATATGATGCAGCCGGAAGGTTTTGTCGATCCTAAGAATGCTGACAAGGTGTGCAAGCTCCAACGCTCAATTTATGGGCTGGTACAAGCATCACGGAGTTGGAACATTCGTTTTGATGAGATGATCAAAGCGTTTGGGTTTATGCAGACTTATGGAGAAGCCTGCATTTACAAGAAAGTGAGTGGGAGCTCTGTAGCATTTCTCATATTGTATGTGGATGACATACTGTTGATGGGAAATGATATAGAATTCTTGGAAAGCATAAAGGCCTACTTGAACAAGTGTTTTTCAATGAAGGACCTTGGAGAAGCTGCTTATATATTAGGCATCAAGATCTATAGAGATAGATCGAGACGCCTCATTGGTCTTTCACAGAGTACGTACCTTGACAAGATATTGAAGAAGTTCAAAATGGATCAGTCAAAGAAGGGGTTCTTGCCTGTATTGCAAGGTACGAGATTGAGCACGGCTCAATGCCCGACCACGGCAGAAGATAGAGAAAAGATGAGTGTCGTCCCCTATGCCTCGGCCATAGGGTCTATCATGTATGCTATGTTGTGTACCAGACCTGATGTAAACCTTGCCGTAAGTTTGGTAGGAAGGTACCAAAGTAATCCCGGCATGGAACACTGGACAACGGTCAAGAATATCTTGAAGTACCTGAAAAGGGCTAAGGAAATGTTTCTCGTTTATGGAGGTGACGAAGAGCTCGTCGTAAAGGGTTACGTCGATGCTAGCTTCGACACAGATCTAGATGACTCTAAGTCACAAACCGGATACGTGTATATTTTGAATGGTGGGGTAGTAAGCTGGTGCAGTTGCAAGCAAAGCGTTGTGGCGGGATCTACATGTGAAGCAGAGTACATGGCAGCCTCAGGGGCAGCACAAGAAGCAGTCTGGGTGAAGGAGTTTATTACCGACCTAGGAGTCATACCCAATGCGTTGGGCCCGATGACTCTCTTCTGTGACAACACTAGAGCTATTGCCCTTGCCAAGGAGCCCAGGTTTCACAGGAAGACCAGGCATATCAAGCGTCGCTTCAACTCCATTCGTGAAAGTGTTCAAAATGGAGACATAGAGATTTGTAAAGTACATACGGACCTGAATGTGGCAGATCCATTGACTAAACCTCTCCCTAGAGCAAAACATGATCAACACCAGAACTGCATGGGTGTTCGATTCATCACAATGTAACTAGAATATTGACTCTAGTGCAAGTGGGAGACTGTTGGAAATATGCCCTAGAGGCAATAATAAAATGGTTATTATTATATTTCTTTGTTCATGATAATTGTCTATTGTTCATGCTATAATTGTGTTATCCGGAAATCGTAATACATGTGTGAATACATAGACCACAACACGTCCCTAGTGAGCCTCTAGTTGACTAGCTCGTTGATCAAAAGATAGTCATGGTTTCCTGACTATGGACATTGGATGTCATTGATAACGGGATCACATCATTAGGAGAATGATGTGATGGACAAGACCCAATCCTAAGCATAGCTCAAAGATCGTGTAGTTCGTTTGCTGTAGCTTTTCTGAATGTCAAGTATCATTTCCTTAGACCATGAGATTGTGCAACTCCCAGATACCGTAGGAGTGCCTTGGGTGTGCCAAACGTCACAACGTAACTGGGTGACTATAAAGGTACATTACAGGTATCTCCGAAAGTGTCTGTTGGGTTGGCACGAATCGAGGCTGGGATTTGTCACTCCGTATGACGGAGAGGTATCTCTGGGCCCACTCGGTAATGCATCATCATAATGAGCTCAATGTGATCAAGTGGTTGATCATGGGATCGTGCATTACGGTACGAGTAAAGTGACTTGCCGGTAACGAGACTGAACAAGGTATTGGGATACCGACGATCGAGTCTCGGGCAAGTAACGTACCGATTGACAAAGGGAATTATATACAGATTGATTGAATCCTCGACATCGTGGTTCATCCGATGAGATCATTGAGGAGCATGTGGGAGCCAACATGGGTATCCAGATCCCGTTGTTGGTTATTGACCAGAGAGTCGTCTCGGTCATGTCTGCATGTCTCCCGAACCCGTAGGGTCTACACACTTAAGGTTCGGTGATGCTAGGGTTGTTAGGAAGACTTGTATGTGATTAACGAATGTTGTTCGGAGTCCCGGATGAGATCCCGGACGTCACGAGGAGTTCCGGAATGGTCCGGAGGTGAAGATTTATATGTAGGAAGTTGTCATACGGTCACCGGAAAGGTTCGGGGGCATATCGGTATTGTACCGGGGCCACCGGAGGGGTTCCGGGGGTCCACCGAGAGGGGCCACCTCTCTCGGAGGGCCTAATGGGCTGTAGAGGAAAGGGAACCAGCCCTACATGGGCTGGCCGCATCCCCCCTTGGGCCCATGCGCCTAGGGTTGGGGGGGAAACCCTAAAGGGGGCGCCCCCCTTGCTTGGGGGGCAAGCCCCCTCCCTTTGGCCGCCGCCCCCCCTCTAGATCTGTAACATCCCAAATTTGCAATTTGGAATGTTATACACTAGATCATCATGCATATCATATTTTCATGCATTTTGGTTGATTCTAGAAATTTCACGCAACTCAAGGACCCACGGAGAGAGTTGGAGATTTCGTTATTTTCATATTTGAGAGTTTTCTCAAATTTTGAAAAGAGGATCATTTGATTTATTTATTTCATCTTCAATTATTTTTCCCAATAACAAAAAAATGAGAGAGGGAATAATATGACTTTCCCAAAGTTAGGAAAAATGAAGATTTAATGAATAAGTCAAATTTTGGTTTTGCCGGAGTTTATTCGCATTTTATTTGGATAGGGAAAAATGCGTGTTTTCAAAAAATTTCATTCTAGGTCCGGAGTAAAGTTCATTTTGTTCGACTCATTTTTAGGAGTCGGGGAAAATTTACTTTAGTAATTTTGGAGTTCGTTTAGTTTAATTTTCTTTTCTTTTTCTGCGCGTGAATCCAGTTAAAAAAAAGGGACCAAGGCCAGCCGGGCCAAAGGCCCAGCCAGCCGGCCGCCTCCCCAGCCAGCGCTGTATACCGTTATGAGTATACCGTTATGTCATTTGGATTGACTAACGCACCTGCCTATTTTATGAACCTGATGAACAAAGTGTTTATGGAGTTTTAGGATAAGTTCGTCGTAGTGTTCATTGATGACATCCTGGTTTATTCAAAGAATGAAGAGGAGCATAAGGAACATTTGCGTTTGGTTTTGGAGAAACTAAGGGAACATCAGTTATACGCCAAATTCAGCAAATGTGAGTTTTGGTTGAAGGAAGTTGGATTCCTCGGACATGTTATATCCGGAGAAGGTATACCAGTTGACCCCACTAAGGTTGAGACCGTAACCGAATGGGAAGCACCAACAACAGTTGGAGAGATCCGGAGTTTTCTTGGACTCGCA
Organism: Triticum dicoccoides; assembly: GCF_002162155.2. Classification (NCBI taxonomy): domain Eukaryota; kingdom Viridiplantae; phylum Streptophyta; class Magnoliopsida; order Poales; family Poaceae; genus Triticum; species Triticum dicoccoides. The sequence goes on from NC_041380.1 coordinate 576,266,875, forward strand.
GGATACTACCAGAGGTTTATTGAGAATTTCTCAAAGATTGTGAAGCCTATGACGGAGTTGTTGAAGAAGGATACTAAGTTCAATTGGATTGAGGAATGTGAGGCTAGTTTCCAGGAGTTGAAGAAACGTTTGGTCACCTCACCAGTATTGATTTTGCCATATCAGACCAAGGATTATGAGGTGTATTGCGATGCTTCACGTCGAGGACTTGGAGCAGTGCTTATGCAGGAAGGGAGAGTTGTTTCGTATGCTTCACGGCAACTGAAGCCTCATGAGTTGAATTATGCCACGCATGATTTGGAGTTAGCAGCTGTAGTGCATGCATTGAAAACTTGGAGACATTTCCTCATTGGAAATCATTGTGAGGTGTACACGGATCACAAGAGTTTGAAGTACATTTTCACGCAGAAGGAGTTGAACCTCAGACAAAGGAGATGGTTGGAGCTCATCAAGGATTATGACATGATATTGCATTACCATCCCGGAAAAGCTAATGTAGTAGCTGACGCATTGAGCCGTAAGAGCCATGTCAACACCCTAGTAACGGGAGAAATACCAAAGGAGTTAGCAGAAAACCTTCGTGAGCTATGTTTGGAAATAGTTCCGAGAGGCTATGTAGCAACATTGGAGATTCAGTCAACATTGATGGATAAGATCAGAGAAGCTCAGAGAAGTTAGGAAAAATGAAGATTTAATGAATAAGTCAAATTTTGGTTTTGCCGGAGTTTATTCGCATTTTATTTGGATAGGGAAAAATGCGTGTTTTCAAAAAATTTCATTCTAGGTCCGGAGTAAAGTTCATTTTGTTCGACTCATTTTTAGGAGTCGGGGAAAATTTACTTTAGTAATTTTGGAGTTCGTTTAGTTTAGTTTTCTTTTGTTTTTCTGCGCGCGACTCCAGTTAAAAAAAAGGGACCAAGGCCAGCCGGGCCAAAGGCCCAGCCAGCCGGCCGCCTCCCCAGCCAGCGCGCGCGCCAGGCGAAGCGCCAGGCCGCCGCCTCCCTCGCTCTAGGCCGAGTCCCAGAGGGACTCTAGGCCGGTTAGCCCCCCCTTTCCTTGTTTTGTTTTCCCTCTTTTGCTTGCCCCCTACCCCAAGTAATCCCCCCCACCTATATAAATACACCCCAAACCCCCCCTCTCCTCACATCAATCCCAAGCCCCTCTCCTCCTTAGCCGCGCCCCACCCCGCGCCCCTCACCCGCCGCCGCCGCCCTATAGCCGCCGCCGCCGCCCTATAGCCGCCGTCGCCGCCGTTCGCCGGATCCCCGCCGAGGTTGTCCCGCGCCGCGTCTCTTTTTCTCCCCTCGGTTCAGTTTTTCTTCTAAACCGTCCCGGTTCTTTCTTAACCGTTCCGGTTTTCTTTCGTTCTTTGTTTCGGTTTTCTTTTCCGAAAACCCTAGATCGGTTTTCGTTCTTCTTTCGGACCGTTCGTCTCAACGAACGTGATCACCGATTATTCCCCGGTTAACGACGCCCGTTCGTTTAATCGTTCTTCTTTTTCTTTTCGTTGGATTTATTCCGCGATCGTGATCTCAGATCCGATCTTCGTTCTAGTCTTTCTTCTCGCTCGTTTATCGGAATCAGGTGATTCAAGCGCGTGGAGTTTCGTTGCGAAACCGCCGTTCCGTCTAATCAACTTAAACAAGTTTTTGCCCCGGTAAAATTTGACCTAGTTTCAACTTGCTAGAACCGAGTTGTTTTCTTCCGCCGTTTGTTTTTCCGTCGTCTGTTCGGTTCTTTCTTTCTTTGCAACCGGAGTTCTTAAGTTGAACTTTCTGGTTCGTTCTCTTGTTCGAGGTTTACCTGTGCATTAGATGAGTACTTATTGTGTGCTTGTTGTTTGTCTGTGATAGATCACCCGGATTGCGCCGCTTGTTACTTCGAAACCCTAGGTCGGATCATCAGCAAGGCAAGTAACACTTTGATCATACCTTTTCTACAACCCATGTTTTATTGCATTAGATCAATCCTCTCACATTGCATGATTAGGATCTAATTAAACTGTGGGATGGGAAGTAGATGAGGTAGTACCTATCACCTGTATTATTATGAAACCTTTGGGAGTTACTTCTACGTTTGCTTATTATGCCATGCTATGCTAGTAGACGTGGATTGGGTGAGTGATATCCATGACAGATGTGAGTTGATAATTTTAATGGTTTATCTAAGGTGGAAACTTAAACACACATCTGGGTGGATTGAGGCACCTGATGTCTATTAGGACTTGCCTGTTTTATTTTGGACCGCCACCCAGGCTCAAAGGGATCATAAGATCATTCATGCTAGTAACTTCCGTGTGCAGCCACATGCTACTATGGGCTCTGGCATAGTTGACTAAGTTGTGCGAACTCTTACGGGGTGGACTAGCAGATGTAGGGGTTGTAGGTGGTACGGTCTACCCCACATGTAAGGTGCTAGCGCTTCTGAAAGACTATGTCTCGGTCATCCGTCTTCTCAAACACCATGTAGTGCGAGAAACCAAACGGAGGCGATCGAGTCTTGTGGGGAAAAGTGCGCAAACCTCTGCAGAGTGTACAAACTAATCATGATTAGCCGTGTCCCCGGTTATGGACAACTTGAGTATCTAGTACTTGAATATCATGTGAATCTCATCATGTTACTCTAAATTAATTTTGATGGGTTTTAAATGTTCACTTAATTGGGATCGGAATGTTGTCAACCATTCTCGATGTTTAACAACTACCATGATAGTTAAATAAATTTATTCCTTTGCAGTAGGGAAAAACTGGCTTTACGCAAAAATGTAACCATAGAGCTTTCCACCAGCCATATATGCATATAGTATAGCTGTTTCATTCCATTACTCTCTATGTGTTACATTGCCAGCATATTCCATGTGCTGACCCGTTTTCGGGCTACAACTTCTCATGTTGCAGACTTTTCAGACGATGAGTAAGGTGCTTTTAGGTCGTGGCCCTATACTCAGTGATGCCGTTGGAGTTGATGGACCCATTTATCTTCCGAGTCTTCCGCTGTTATCGTTATTAGATGGCCTTAAGTCATAGTTATTGTAATAAGTTCTCTTTGAGACAACGATGTAATAAGTGTGTGATTGCCACTCTGCTATAAATCCTTCGATGTACTGTGTGGTGTCAGCATTACTGATCCAGGGATGACACCAGAGCACAGTAGACTTGATCCATTCGGGTCGGGTCACCACAAGATCTCATCTAGAGGGGGCCGGCCCCCTTCCTCCTTCCCCTACAAATAGAGGGGCAAGGGGAGGGCTGCACACAACATCCAAGGCGCAGCCCCTCCCCTCCCCAACACCTCTCCTCCTCCGTAAGAGCTTGGCGAAGCCCTGCCGGAGTACTACAACTTCACCACCACCACGCCGTCGTGCTGCTATTGGAGCCCTCTTCCTCAACCTCTCCCTCCTCCTTGCTGGATCAAGGCGCGGGAGACATCCTCGCTCCGTACGTGTGTTGAACGCGGAGGTGCCCTCCGTTCGGCGCTAGGATCTTTGGTGATTTGGATCACGACGAGTACGACTCCATCAACCCCGTTCTCTTGAACGCTTCCGCTCGTGATCTACAAGGGTATGTAGATGCACTCCTCTCTCCCTCGTTGGTAGATGACTCCATAGATAGATCTTGGTGTTGCGTAGATTTTTTTTAAAATTCTGCTACGTTCCCCAACATACTTATACTTTGAAATTTTAGTAAGGGATCATCTCATAATGCTACCATCGTACTAAGCAAAATATGATGCATAAAAGATAAACATCACATGCAATCAAAATATGTGACATGATATGGCCATCATCATCTTGTGCCTTCGATCTCCATCTCCAAAGTACCGTCATGATCTCTATCGTCACCGGCATGACACCATGATCTCCATCATCTTGATCTTTATCAACGTGTCGTCACATGGTCATCTCGCCAACTATTGCTTTTACAACTATTGCTATCGCATAATAATAAAGTAAAGCAATTATATGGCGCTTGCATCTTATGCAATAAAGAGACAACAATAAGGCTCCTGCCAGTTGCCGATAACTTTAACAAAACATGATAATCTCATATAATAATTTATATCTCATCACGTCTTGACCATATCACATCACAATATACCCTGCAAAAACAAGTTAGACGTCCTCTACTTTGTTGTTGCAAGTTTTACGTGGCTGCTACGAGCTTCTAGCAAGAACCGTTCTTACCTACACACTACTAGAATCAGCTACTTTGCCATCTACTAGCTCTTTGCCATCAGCTACCGAAAAGCAGACGACAAAGAAACGGCAGACGGCAAAATAGGCCTTTGCCATCTGCCGGATCTTTGTCGTCAGCTGGCTGACGGCAAAGAGAGAGGTGGCCCCCAACCCCCCGCCCGTTTAGAAAAAACTTAACGCCCCACCTCTTTGCCGTCCGCTAGCAGACGACAAAGAGAGATAAAGGCGGACGACAAAGAGCGGCGGACGGCAAAGAGCAGACTAACTAACGCCCCCCGCCCGTTACTCTCTCTACTCTCCCTCTCTCCTCCCCGATGACCCGCCACCAGATCCCC
>NC_041380.1:576272387-576314186 GCF_002162155.2 Triticum dicoccoides
GACAGCCGACCCCCTGACCCCCTGACCGCGACACAACACCCCGACCACCCGACCCCGAAACAGCACCCCGACCCCAACACGGCACCCCGACACTGACACGACACCCCGACCCCCGACACCTCCCGAAAAGGTGTTCTTTGGCCTTCCAGAGACCGACGGGGTCATATATTTGTGAATTATTAGGTAGGTCATATATTTTTCGATTTTGTTATGAAAAACATCATATATAATTGTGTTGATCAGGTAGATTTAAATGTGCAGTGTTTCATCGTTGCGAGGTTTGGTGTTCGACGACCTCGCCGTGCGTTTGACGAGCTCTGCCCCTTCGGTCGTGGGTGAGCACAAATGACATGTCCTCCTCCCCCATTAATTATTTGCTCTGTTACGGTGTTCGTGCCGATGAAACTTGATAGCTAGCTATATATGTGTCTTGAATCATCAGTATGCGTAACCAATATGTGTCTCCCGTTTAAAAGTGTCATAGTTATAAATATGCATGCATTTGCATATTTATAACCTTGATTCTTTCAACTTGTCCAACACTATCCATGGACAGCCCGAGTATGTGTAGATTGGGTTCATTTTCCCATATGCTTTGCTCCGAATCCGACGCATAAATTTCGTCAGTGCCTCCCCTGTTGTTCTCCGGGTACACATCCTCTCTGTTTATTACAGAGATGTGTATCAGGAGAACAGCGGGGAGGTGCTGCCGAAATTTTGCGTCAGATCCGGAGCATAGCATGGGAAAATGAACCCAATCTACACATACTCGGGTGGGATTAGGACCTATCATTACCTATTAGAGTGTAGGTTGCATGGACGTAATAAAATTGACAAAGTAGATCAACTAATGAATATATACATGGTGAATTATATATATAATTGTTGTGTGTCCAGTAGCTCTAAAAGTCAAGATGAGTGATCGTGTGTGGATGTATACCGGTCACACTGGTCAGAACAAATGGAGCGCTGAATGGTTCACAAAAACCAAGGGATTTGTGCAAGCCGCATTTGCAAATGGCCAGAGGAAAACCTGGTGCCCCTGTTTCCGGTCCGGTAATTGGGAAAAGAGGACAGAGGCTGAAATGGGCAAACACCTGCAGAAGAGTGGTTTTACGCCCGATTATACGGTGTGGACATTTCATGGTGAGTCTGCCCAACATGACCGAGCTGAGGTGGATCGTCGTTGCACCGACGAGCCTGGTACCGGGATGGAAAACATGGTGCAAGACTATGATGATGCTCGGGATTCGGATGAGGAGATGGAGGAATCTGCAAAGGCCTTCAACGAAATGTTGGAGTCTTCAAAATGTCCGCTCCACGAGCACACTGAGCTTTGTCAGTTGGATGCCATCTCACAAGTAATGGCTCTGAAGGCTCAGTTCAACTTGGGCAGAGAATGCTATGACACAATTATGACAGTATTTGGACGCTTTCTACCCAAAGGCCATGTAATGCCTGCAAACCTGTACCAGTCGGAAAAAATCCTCCGTGCACTGAAGATGCCCTATGAGAAGATACATGCCTGTGAGAAAGGATGTGCCTTATTTAGGCTTGACTATGCGGACTTGAACTATTGTCCCATTTGCAAGTCTTCCAGGTATATTGTGGTAGACAACGGTATGGGTGAGAAGACACAGACCAAAATCCCCGTTAGTGTTCTTCGGCATATGCCAATCATACCAAGACTTTAACGTCTTTTCATGGTCGAAGAGACGGCCAGACAGATGTCATGGCACAAAACAAGCAAAAGAACCGAACTAGATGCAGATGGGAATCTAATGATGGTACACACATCGGATGGTGTTGCGTGGAAAAAGTTTGATGAATTACATGCTGACAAAGCGGCAGATCCGAGGCATCCTCGAGTCGGCATCAGCACGGATGGGTTCAGTGTGTTTGGTATGACGGCAGCCCAATACAGTTGTTGGCCCGTATTTGTCTTTCCACTCAATCTCCCCCCGGACAGATTATGCAAAGAAAGAACATTTTCCTGACGTTGATAATTCCAGGGCCCAACTACCCGAGGAAAAATATGAATGTGTACATGCAGCCGCTTAAGGACGAATTGCAAGAAGCCTGGGATAATGGGTTCAAGACATATGACGCCTATAGCAAACGGAACTTCATAATGCGTGTCTGGTACATGTACTCGATGCATGACTTGCCGGCGTATGCGCTATTCGTTGGCTGGTGTGTGCATGGAAGGTTCCCGTGCCCCACATGCAAGGGAGCTCTTGAGTTTCGTTGGCTTCAGGCCGGTCGCAAGTTTTCTTGCTTCGACATGCATAGATAGTTCCTGGATCCTCGCCATAAGTTCAGGAAAGACAAGAAAAACTTCATCAGAGGTAGAGTTGTCAAAAACTCTGCACCACCTGCGTTGACAGGCCAACAGACCCTGGATCAGCTAAACGCTCTCGAGCCAGATCCAGAGTGTCCAGGGTAGTTCAAGGGGTATAATTCTAAGCACGCCTGGACTCACAAAACATGCTTATGGGATCTGCCTTACTTCAAAGACCTCCTTTGCCCACACAACATTGACATGATGCACACTGAGAAGAATATCGCCGACGTACTTTTTGGTACATTGTTCGACATAAATGGGAAGTCAAAGGATAATACTAAGGCTAGAGTCAATCTGGAGGCGCTATGTGATAGGCCGTTACAAAACATGAAAGAACCAAAACGAAAGCAGAACTGGACGAAGCCAAAGGCATGGTTCAATCTTGGAAGTCCAGCTACGAGGGAAATTATCTTGTGGGTGAAAATGCAGTTGATGTTCCTCGATGGGTATGCAGCGAATCTAAAGAGTGGAGCGAGTCTTGATAAATTGAAGATATTTGGTCTCAAGAGTCATGATTGGAACATACGGATTGAGCGGGTAATGCCGGTGATGTTGTGTGGCTTCATCCCTGAGGATGAATGGCTAGTACTGGCAGAACTCAGCTATTTCTTCCGCGTTCTTTGTGCGAAAGAACTATCGCCTGGCGTGCTAGAAGAAACGGAAGAGTTGGCGCCAGAGTTGATCTGCAAGTTAGAGAAGATCTTTCCACCGGGCTTCTTTAATCCAATGCAGCATTTGATTTTGCATCTCCCGACCGAGGCAAGATTGGGGGGGGGGGCTCGTGCAAAATTGTTGGTGCTATCCAACTGAGAGGATGCAGAAGACGCTTCGAGAAAAATGTAAAAATAAACATAGAATTGAAGCATCGATGGCTGAGGCATTCATCACTGAGGAGGCGGCAAACTTCGTGACAGCACACTACGAAGCCAAAAATTGTCATTTGCATAATCCGAAGCCTCCGTAGAATGCTGACGACCCTAAAAAGGGTGGATCCAACCTCAGCCTATTCAAAGGGAATCTCGCACCATCCAGTGTTTCAAATCCAGTATCTTTGGATAACGAAGAATGGCGGACCATTTCGTTGTATATCTTCAACAACCTGATAGAAGTGCGACCGTACATCGAGTAAGTTCTCGGTACATTCCTTTGAACTGCTCTTATTCCTGGATATTTCATACAGTCGATACGTCACCATATTCTTGTATGGAGCGGTGATCCAAAAGGATTCCATCAAAGAGTATGAGCTTCTCGCAAAGCAAGGAGGCGGCTATCCCGGTTCCATCTCTCGGTTCAAACAAACGGTAATTTCTATTAGACAATTTCATTTCATTCGCTAATTTGTGCGTAATGCAACAATCCTTTCATATTAAACTTGTAGGCTAATTCAGAGTCTATGGACGTCGAATTGAGACAAGTCGCTAATGGTTTTGACTATAAGGTCCATTCATTTGACAAATACGACATCAACGGGTATTGCTTTTGTACCTATGGCAAAGAGCTATCTATGGCCGACCGAAAATCTACAAATTGTTGTGTATCTGCTATCGGCGAAGGAGGTACCGAGTATTATGGGAGAGTTGAAGCAATTTATAAACTTCTATTCTATGGTGAAAACCCACCGAATGTCGTAGTCTTCAAATGTTATTGGTTTCAGCCGATGGAGACTAGAAGGACTCATGAACATATAGGGCTAGTTGAAATCAACCAAAGCACCCATTAGATGTTCCTGATGTCTATATTACGGCTCAACAGGCGACCCAAGTATTCCATCTACCGTGGGCCTGCCAAACTAATCCAAATCTGAAAGGTCGGGATGTCGTTTATGAAGTGCTGCCACGTGCTAGACTTTGTCCCCCGAAGGAAGAGGATTATGAACCTCACATTAACCCAGACACATATGAGGGAGAATTCTTCCAAGAGACACGTCTTTCCAAAAAGAGTTTCAAGAACCGCTATACTTCACCCCAAAACATTGAAGTAGACAACGCCAGTGAATCCGACATCACCCCAGAGGAGGAACAAGAAGAGGTTACTGCTGCGGATGACTTGTCAATGCTTGACCGATTACGTCAAGGTGGCCTTGCACATGTTGATGCCACTGAACCCTGTGAGCCCGTCATTGATTATAGTGATGATGATGATTATGCATTTATTGATGATACTGATCGAGATTATTAGTAGTGTCAGGTATTCAATTTTTTATGTTGTACTTGATGATGATACACTTAAGTGATATACATATTATTATTCATGTCGGTATTTTTTTATGTTGTACTAATTTCGTTTATTCTTTGTCATGGCAGGTGTTGAAAGATGGTGGGCGCTGGTCGGGAGCGTCGAGGCCCCTTCTTCGTCGGCGCGTGGTGTGAGGTCTTCCATTCCACATGCACCTCTCCGCCGAGCGTTGCTGGACAGTATGGTGACACCGCCAGGCCCTTCTTCGTCGTCCATGGTGCCCAGCAGGGGACGAGGTAAGAAGAAGAGAGGAGGTGGAGCATGTGGTCGCGGGAGAGGAGGTAGGGTGACTGCTACGGCGCCTTCCTCGCCGCCACCCCTAGCTGTTTCACCCGAGCACGTGACTGCTAGAGTGGACTCGTCTGAGGAGGAGGCTACACGGACTCCGGTCCACGAGCCTCCGGTCCACGGGTCTTCGGCCCACGAGCCTCGGGTCGACGGGCCTTCGGCCCACGAGACCCCGGGGGAGCACACGTCTGGATGGGGTACCTGGCCGGATCAGCCCGAGGAGCCAACTGGCCATGCTGATGATGGTGGGGAGCCGACTGATATTGAGGAGGAGGGGGGCACCGTCTACCAGCGTGGTTGTACACGGCTCCCGTCCGTGCCGGTGTCCCGCGAGCAGAGGTGGTTGATTTTCCCTGATGGGGAGAGGTAAGTGCATTTTATATTTTTGTACCTTCTGCATTCACATTTCTTCAAATAACTAATGCGTTGGCCTTGTCATGCTGCAGGGGTTGGGACCACCATCATAGTGTCCGCCGGCCCAACTCCGTCCTTGGAGTTCTTTGTCGGCAAAACTTCCCGGGGTTTGTCATGTTGCCTGGTGAGGGTCGGCTTCCAGAGCTTGGATTGAGTTGGGAGCACTACTTGGCTGCCTCGGCCCCGCCGGGTGAGATTATCGACGGTGTCTTGTGCAAGACAAGGGCAGACGTGGTGATCAGAAAGTTCTGGGTAATTTCTCCTTTACACAATTAAAAATCTTCAACTAGCTAGTTATTAATTATACTAATTAATATTGTCTCATTTGATTGCAGACATTCTACAGGTGTGAGGAGGGATACGAGGAGGAAGCGACAAATGTTATCGATAACGTCTGCAAGCGCCTACTACAGAACTTACGGCAGGAGGCTCGGGTGCAGGCTGTTCGAGACTACTACGCTTCGCATGGTATCAAGAAGACCAAGCCGGCGTTCTGCGAGAAGTTCTTGAGTAAGGAGCAGTACATGAAGGTAATTCTTAAGGCCTTGTACTTACTTCCTTCATTTAGTAATTCATAGCTCTAGCGCTCAAGTTTCTATTTGCTAACTTAGTCCCCTCCGAGATGGTGTGCAGATCGGATGGATTGTTGGGAGGTGTTGGTCAATGAGTGGTGCTCAAATGAATGGCTAGCCCTCCACAATGAGGCTAAGGACAAACGTGCCCAAATGGAAGGTGTGCCACACCATCAAGGCAGCTCCAACTTATTTCAGTTCGGGCGGAACTGGGTATGTGGTTTACTTCATGATTCATGCAATTCATTCATCATGCTAGCTTTAGCCCTTTAATTACTAATTAACTTTGTTTCTCTCTTTCAGGCACGCTACAATAAGGCAGATAAGGTGCCAGAGGTGTACGACCTGTATGCCATGGCCCACACTGGCCCTTACAAGAAAGTCAAGGCATTCTCTGCGTTTGACCTCGATGATCCAAAGAACTTCACCAACGTCTCCTCCCATGACAAGCTCGTGCAATATAGAGATCAGGGGAAGGCGAGGAAAGGGGAGGACTTTAACCCGAGCCAGGGTCCCATTGATACAGGTCTGCTGATGATATCTGGTGACGGGAGGTCCCATGGCTCCATAGCCATGGGAGATGGACTTATCCGTTGTCCTAGCACTCTCCGGAGATCAAGGCGCGCCAGTCGAGCTCCGCTCCTGAGATAAGGCCTCGTGAACGGCCAGTCCAACTTGCCTTCAAGGTTAGTTATACGTACTCAGCTATCTTTCTCCATTACATTGTGTGCGCTTCCATCAATGATTACAAAGGTCATGTGAGTGGTGTTGCAGGCTGCTATACAGAGTGAGAGAGATAGAACGGAGAAACTTGTGGCGGAGGCGGCGGAGAGGAAGCGGGAGTTGGAGGAGATGACGACAAAGATGTTGGAGGAGGAGAGGGCACGGAATGACATGCAGGCAAGGGCCATGTACGAGCTCCTTGTGGTAAGTTTCTTCTGCAGATTAGCCAAAACATTCATGTAGTGTTTGTCTCATTACTAACTGGTATGACTGTGTTTGTCAAAACCAAATGTGCAGTATGTGTGTGAGAAGTCCGGTCAGACTGCTCCGCCGATGCCAGTGATTGCTCTGGGGACCATGGTGAGTTTAATTTCAATGCACATTACTTGCCAGTCTTAACATTTGAGTGTCATCATGGTAACGAGACATTGGTAATGATCATTGGTGCAGCGCAACTCCAGACAAGCATCGCACAATCCTTGTTCAGGTACCGACACGAGCCAGCCCGCTCCTACACCTCCATGATCACGGTAAGTTTCTTTAGTGTTTTGCTTAACAAATGCATAAAGACCTAGACTTAGCTTTATTTCCTCCAATATGCTTACATAATGACCTAGAGTTAGCTTCTTTTCCTCCAAAATGACTTAATAAGCTTACTGACCTCCAAAACCATCCATTTTACCTAAGTTAGCTCTAAAATGATTTGTACTTAGCTTACTTATGTCAAAAATTGCATAATTAGCTTAGTTGGCTCATAAACGATCCATTTTACCTAAGTTAGCTCTAAAATGACCCATTTTACCTTAGTTAGCTTATAAATGATCCAGTTTATCCAAGTTAGCTCTAAAATGACCCATTTTACATAGATAGCTCCTAAATGATCCATTTTACCTACGTTAGCTTTAAAATGACCCATTTCACCTAGGTTAGCTCCAAAATGACCCATCTTACCTAGGTTAGCTCCAAAATGACCTATCACACCTAGGTTAGCTCTAAAATGATGCTTTTTAGTAAGTTAGCTCATAAACGATCCATTTCAACTAAGTTAGCTCATAAACGATCCATTTCACCTAAGTTAGCTAAAAATGATCCATTTCACCTAAATTAGCTCTTAAATGATCCATTTCACCTAAGTTAGCTCAAAAACGATCCATTTCACCTTAGTTAGCTAAAAAACGATCCATTTCACCTTAGTTAGCTAAAAAACGATCCATTTCACCTTAGTTAGCTCATAAACAACCCATTTCAACTAAGTTAGCTCATAAATGATCCATTCCACCTAAGTTAGATAAAAAACGATCCATTTCACCTTAGTTAGCTCAAAACGACCCATTTCACCTTAGTTAGCTCATAAACGACACATTTCAACTAAGTTAGCTCATAAATGATCCATTTCACCTAAGTTAGCTCAAAAACGATCCATTTCAACTTAGTTAGCTCAAAAACGATCCATTTCACCTTAGTTAGCTCATAAACAACCCATTTCAACTAAGTTAGCTCATAAATGATCCATTTCACCTTAGTTAGCTCATAAACGACCCATTTCAACTTAGTTAGCTCATATATGATCCATTTCAACTAAGTTAGCTCATAAATGACATATACTTGTTGTTCTAGTCTTCTTCTTGTTCTAGTCTTCTTCTTGTTCTAGTCTTCTTCTTCTAGTCACCTATTTCTAACTTTCTTATTTGCCATTTTGCAGATTTCATTCACTTCATGGAAGCTAGCTTGCTATGATGGAGTGCTTGTTTTTCTTTGATGAAACTTTGCATTGTATCTAGCTTGCTATGATGGAACTTGCTATCTTGATGAAACTTTGCATTGTAATATGTATATGGATGGAACAATGTGTATGCATGGAACTTGATTATGTATGAATGGATGGAACTTAATTATGTGCTGGATATGTGATATGTTTGCTGTTAAATAGCCCTATGAAATATATCTATATATGTCATATATATTTGCTGTGAAAATTGTTGGATTAAAAAAACAGAAAAAAGAGCCAATATGCAGGCTCTTTGCTGTCGCCACCGACGGCAACGGGCTCTTTGCCGTCAGCGGCGGACGGCAAAGAAGCCACGTGGCAGCCAACTGTGCTTCCTGGGAGATGACCCATTTGGTCAATTTGCCTACAGTGGCAGATGGCAAAGAGAAAACAATTTTGCCGTCAGCGGCGGACGGCAAAGGCCTGCCGTGTAGTGACGTCTAGCTGACATCATGCGGCCGACGACAAAGGCCTGCCGTTAGCCACCTAACGGACTAACAACGCAATTTTTGCCGTCAGCTTTCTTTGCTGTCTGCTGCTGATGGCAAAGGCCCCTTTGCCGTCAGCCGCGTAAAGCAGACGGCAAAGTAGCTGTTTGCCGGACCTTACTTTGCCAGAGCCTTTTGCCGTCCACGGCAGACGGCAAAGACCTTTGCCGTCCACCGTTCATGCCTTTGCCGTCCGCCGTGGCAGACAACAAAGTAGCTGATTCCTGTAGTGACGCATCAAAACCACAACGATTTTTTGTCAAGTGTGCTGTTTTAACCTTCAACAAGGACCGGGCGTAGTCAAACTCGATTCAACTAAAGCTGGAGAAACATACACCCACTAGCCACCTGTGTGCGAAGCACGGCGGTAGAATCAGTCTCATGAACGCGGTCATGTAATGTCTGTCTGGGCCGTTTCATCCAACAATACTGCTGAATCAAAGTATGACATGCTGGTAAGCAGTATGACTATTCTCGCCCACAACTCTTTGTGTTTTACTCGTGCATATAATATCTATGCATGGACCTGGCTCGGATGCCACTGTTGGGGAACGTAGTATTTCAAAAAAAATTCCTACGATCACGCAAGATATATGTAGGAGAAGCATAGCAACGAGCAGGGAGAGTGTGTCCACGTACCCTCGTGGACCAAAAGCGGAAGCGTATAGTAACCTGGTTGATGTAGTCGAACGTGTTTGCGATCCAAACGATCAAAGTACCGAACGCACGACACCTCCGCGATCTGCACACGTTCAACTCAGTGACATCCCTCGAAGTCTTGATCCAGTTGAGGCCGAGGGAGAGTTTCGTCAGCATGACGGCGTGGTGCTACCTCTTGAGCATTGCGTTGGTTTTTCCCCGAAGAGGAAGGGATGATGCAACATAGTAGCGTAAGTATTTCCCTCAGTTTTTGAGAACCAAGGTATCAATCCGGTAGGAGGCTATGTGTGAGTCCCTCATACCTGCACAAAACAAATAAATACTCGCAACCAACACGATAAGGGGTTGTCAATCCCTACACGGCCACTTACGAGAGTGAGATCTGATAGATATGATAAGATAATATTTTTGGTATTTTTATGATAAAGATGCAAAGTAAAATAAAAGCAAAGTAAAAAAGCAAAGTATTAGAAGATTAATATGATGAAGATAGACCCGGGGGCCATAGGTTTCACTAGTGGCTTCTCTCAAGAGCATAAGTATGCTACGGTGGGTGAACAAATTACTATTGAGCAATTGACAGAATTGAGCATAGTTATGAGAATATCTAGGTATGATCATGTATATAGGCATCACGTCTGAGACAAGTAGACCGACTCCTGCCTGCATCTACTACTATTACTCCACTCATCGACCGCTATCCAGCATGCATCTAGATTATTAAGTTAATGAAAACAGAGTAACACCTTAAGCAAGATGACATGATGTAGAGGGATAAACTCATGCAAAATGATGAAAACCCCATCTTGTTATCCTTGATGGCAACAATACAATACGTGCCTTGCTGCCCCTACTATCACTGGAAAAGGACACCACAAGATTGAACCCAAAGCTAAGCACTTCTCCCATTGCAAGAAAGATCAATCTAGTAGGCCAAACGAAACTGATAATTCGAAGAGACTTGCAAAGATAACCAATCATGCATAAAAGAATTCAGAGAAGATTCATATATTGTTCATAGATAGACTTGATCATAAACCCACAATTCATCGGTCTCAGCAAACACACCACAAAAAGAAGATTACATGGAATATATCTCCACAAGAGAGGGGGAGAACATTGTATTGAGATCCAAAAAGAGAGAAGAAGCCATCTAGCTAATAACTATGGACCCGTAGGTCTGAGGTGAACTACTAACACTTCATCAGAGGGGCTATGGTGATGATGTAGAAGCCCTGCGTGATCGGTGTCCCCTCCGGCGGAGCTTCGAAACAGGCCCCAAGATGGGATCTCGTGGATACAGAAAGTTGCGGCGGTGGAATTAGGGTTTTGGCTCTGTTTCTGATCGGTTGGGGGTACGTAGGTATATGTAGGAGGAAGGAGTACGTCGGTGGAGCAATAGGGGGCCCACGAGGGTGGAGGGCGCGCCTAGGGGGGGGGGGGGTAGGCGCCCCCCTACCTCGTGGCCTCCTCTTTTGTGTCTTGACGTAGGGTCCAAGTCTCCCGGGTCTTGTTCATTGAGAAAATCACGTTCCCGAAGGTGTCATTCCGCTTGGACTCCGTTTGATATTCCTTTTCTTCAAAACCCTAAAATAGGCAAAAAATAACAATTCTGGGCTGGGCCTCCGGTTAGTAGGTTGGTCCCAAAAATAATATAAAAGTGGATAATAAAGCCCAATAATGTCCAAAACTGTAGATAATATAGCATGGAGCAATCAAAAATTATAGATACGCTGGAGACGTATCAAGCATCCCCAAGCTTAATTCCTGCTCGTACTCGAGTAGGTAAATGATAAAAACAGAATTTTTGATGCGGAGTGCTACTTGGCATAATTTTAATGTAATTCTTCTTAATTGTGGTATGAATATTCAGATCTGAAAGATTCAAGACAAAAGTTCATATTGACATAAAAATAATAATACTTCGAGCATACTAACTAAGCAATTATGTCTTCTCAAAATAACATGGCCAAAGAAAGTTCATCCCTACAAAATCATATAGTTTAGTCATGCTCCATTTTCGTCACACAAGAATGCTCTCATCATGCACAACCCTGATGACAAGCCAAGCAATTGTTTCATACCTTAGCAATCTCAAACCTATAAACTTCCATGCAATATATGAGCGCGAGCCATGGACATAGCACTATGGGTGGAATAGGATATGATGATGGGGGTTATGTGGAGAAGACAAAAAAGGAGATAGTCTCACATCAACGAGGCTAATCAACGGGCTATGGAGATGCCCATCGATTGATGTTAATGCAAGGAGTAGGGATTGCCATGCAACGGATGCACTAGAGCTATAAATGTATGAAAGCTCACCAAAAGAAACTAAGTGGGTGTGCATCCAACTTGCTTGCTCACGAAGACCTAGGGCACTTGAGGATGCCCATTGTTGGAATATACAAGCCAAGTTCTATAATGAAAATTTCCCACTAGTGTATGAAAGTGATAAAACAAAAGACTCTCTATCATGAAGATCATGGTGCTACTTTGAAGCACAAGTGTGGCAAAGGATAGTAACATTGTCCCTTCTCTCTTTTTCTCTCATTTTTTCTATTTAGGCCTTTCCCTTTTTTATATATGGCCTTTCTCCCCCCTTTTTTATTTCCTCACTTGGGACAATGCTCTAGAAAATGATGATCATCACACTTCTATTTATTTACAACACAACGATTACAACTCGATGCTAGAACAAAAGATGACTCTATATGAATGCCTCCGACGGTGTATCGGGATATGCAATGAATCAAGAGTGACATGTATGAAAGAATTATGAACAGTGGCTTTGCCACAAATACTATGTCAACTACATGATCATGGTAAGCAATATGACAATGATGAATGTGTCATGATAAACGGAATGGTGGAAAGTTGCATGGCAATATATCTCGGAATGGCTATGGAAATGCCATAATAGGTAGGTATGGTGGTTGTTTTGAGGAAGATATAAGGAGGTTTATGTGTGAAAGAGCGTATCATATCATGATGTTTGGATGCACCGGCAAAGTTTGCACCAACTCTCAATGTGAGAAAGGGCAATGCACGGTACCGAAGAGGCTAGCAATGATGGAAGGGTGAGAGTGCATATAATCCATGGACTCAACATTAGTCATAAAGAACTCACATACTTATTGCAAAAATCTACAAGTCATCAAAAACCTCGGCACTATGCGCATGCTCCTAGGGGGATAGATTGGTAGGAAAAGACCATCGCTCGTCCCCGACCGCCACTCATAAGGAAGACAATAAAAAAACACCTCATGTTTCAAATTTGTTACATAACTTTTTACCATACGTGCATGCTACGGGACTTGCAAACTTCAACACAAGCACTTCTCAAATTCACAACTACTCAACTAGCACGACTTTGATATTATTACCTCCATATCTCAAAACAATCATCAAGCATCAAACATCTCTTAGTATTCAAAACACTCCTAGGATTTTTTTACTAATCTTGAATACCTAGCATATGAGGATTATTTAAGAAAATTACCATGCTATTTAAGACTCTCAAAATAATTTAAGTGAAGCATGAGAGATCAATAGTTTCTATAAAACAAATCCACCACCGTGCTCTAAAAGCTATAAGTGAAGTACTAGATATAAGCGAAGCACATAGAGTATTCTAACAAATTCCAAATCATGTATGGCTCTCTCAAAAGGTGTGTACATAAAGGATAATTGTGGAAAACTAACAAATAAAGACTCAAATAATACAAGACGCTCCAAGCAAAACACATATCATGTGGTGAATAAAAATATAGCTCCAAGTAAAGTTACCGATAGAAGTAGACGAAAAGAGGGGATGCCTTCCGGGGCATCCCCAAGCTTTGGCTTTAAGGTGTCCTTAGATTATATTGGGGGTGCCATGGGCATCCCCAAGCTTAGGATCTTGCCACTCCTTGTTCCATAATCCATCAAATCTTTACCCAAAACTTGAAAACTTCACAACACAAAACTTAAAGTAGAAAATCTCGTGAGCTCCGTTAGCGAAAGAAAACAAAAGACCACTTCAAGGCACTGTAATGAACTCATTCTTTATTTATATTGGTATTAAACCTACTGTATTCCAAATTCTATATGGTTTATAAACTATTTTACTAGCCATAGATTCATCAAAATAAGCAAACAACACACGGAAAACAGAATCTGTCAAAAACAGAACAGTATGTAGTAATCTGTAGCTAGCGCAAGATCTGGAACCCCAAAATTTCTAAAATAAATTTCTGGACGTGAGGAATTTGTCTATTAATCATCTGCAAAAATAATTAACTAAATAGCACTTTCCAAATAAAATGGCAGCAGTTCTCGTGAGCGCTAAAGTTTCTGTTTTCTACAGCAAGATATCAAGACTTTCCCCAAATCTTCCCAACGGTTCTACTTGGCACAAACACTAATTAAACACAAAAAATACAACCTAAACAGAGGCTAGATAAATTATTTATTACTAAACAGGAGCAAAAAGCAAGGAATAAAAATAAAATTGGGTTGCCTCCCAACAAACGCTATCGTTTAATGCCCCTAGCTAGGCATAAAAAGCAAGGATAGATCTAGGTATTGCCATCTTTGGTTGGCAATCCATAAGTGGCTCTCATAATAGATTAATAAGGTAATTTAATTTTATTTCTAGGAAAGTGTTCCATGCCTTTCCTTAACGGAAATTGGAATCTAATATTTCCTTCCTTCATATCAATAATTGCACCAATCGTTCTAAGGAAAGGTCTACCAAGAATAATAGGACATGAAGGATTGCAATCTATGTCAAGAACAATAAAATCTATGGGCACATAATTCCTATTTTTAACAATAAGAACATCATTAATTCTTCCCATTGGTTTCTTAATAGTGGAATCCGCAAGGTGCAAGTTTAGAGAGCAATCATCAAAATCACGGAAACCTAACAAATCACACAAAGTCTTTGGAATCGTGGAAACACTAGCACCCAAATCACATAAAGCATAAAACTCATGATATTTAATTTTAATTTTAATAGTTTGTTCCCACTCATCATAAAGTTTTCTAGGAACAGAGACTTCCAATTCAAATTTTTCTTCATAAGATTGCATCAAGGCATCAACGATATGTTTAGTGAACGCTTTATTTTGACTATAAGCGTGACGAGAATTTAGCACGGATTGCAACAAGGAAATACAATCAATCAAAGAGCAATTTTCATAATTAAATTCCTTGAAATCCAAAATAGTGGGTTTAGCAACATCTAGGGTTTTAATTTCTTTGATCCCACTTTCATCAATTTTAGCATCAAGATCTAAAAACTCCGAATTCTTGGAACATCTTCTAGGTAAAGGTGGATCATATTCAATCCCATCATTATGAAGATTCATATTGAAAAACAAAGATTTAATAGGGGACACATTAATAACTTTTAGATCTTCATCTTTATTTTCATAGGAACTAGAGGAACACGCTCTTATAAAGGCATCTTTTTTAGCACGCACCCTAGCGGTTCTTTCTTTGCACTCATCAATGGAAATTCTCATGGCTTTGAGAGACTCATTGATATCATGCTTAGGTGGAATAGATCTAAGTTTCAAATAATCAACATCAAGAGCAATTCTATCAACGTTCCTAGCCAACTCATCAATCTTAAGCAATTTTTCTTCAATCAAAGCATTATTTTGCGAAGTAATAAATTCTTTAATATTAGATTCAAAATCAGAGGGAATCTTATTATAATTTCCATAAGAATTGTTGTAGGAATTACCATAATTATTAGAGGGATTACTAGGATAAGGCCTAGGATTAAAATTTCCTCTATACACGTTGTTACCAAAATTGTTCCTACCAACAAAATTCACATCCATAGATTCATTATTATTGTCAATCAAAGTAGACAAGGGCATATCATTAGGATCAGAAGAGACACTTTTATTAGCAAATAATTTCACAAGTTCATCCATCTTTCCACTCAAAACATCAATTTCTTCTATCGCATGCACCTTTTTATTAGTGGATCTTTCAGTATGCCATTGAGAATAATTAACCATAATATTATGTAGGAGTTTAGTAGCTTCTCCTAAAGTGATTTCCATAAAAGTACCTCCCGCGGCTGAATCTAAAAGATTTCTAGGAGCAAAATTCAATCTGGCATAAATTTTTTGTATAATCATCCACAAGTTCAAACCATGAGTAGGGCAATTACGTATCATTAATTTCATCCTCTCCCAAGCTTGTGCAACATGTTCATGATCAAGTTGCTTAAAATTCATAATATCGTTTCTAAGGGAGATGATCTTAGCGGGAGGAAAATACTTAGAGATAAAAGCATCTTTGCACTTATTCCATGAATCAATACTATTTTTTGGCAAAGACGAAAACCAAGCTTTAGCACGATCTCTAAGCGAAAAAGGAAATAGCTTCAATTTAACAATATCATCATCCACATCTTTCTTCTTTTGCATATCACACAAATCAACGAAGCTATTTAGATGGGTAGCGGCATCTTCACTAGGAATGCTGGAAAACGGATCTTTCATGACAAGATTCAGGAAGGCAGCATTAATTTCACAAGATTCAGCATCGGTAAGAGGAGCAATCGGAGTGCTAATAAAATCATTGTTGTTGGTATTGGTAAAGTCACACAATTTAGTGTTATCTTGAGCCATCGTGACATGCAAGCAATCCAACACACAAGCAAACAAAAATCAAGCGGGCAAAAAGAGGCAAATAGAGAAAGAGAGGGAGGATAGAGAGAGAGAGAGAGAGAGAGAGGGCGAATAAAATGACAAGGGTGAAGTGGGGGAGAGGAAAATGAGAGGAAAATGGCAAATAATGTAATGCAGGAGATAGGGATTGTGATGGGTGCTTGGTATATTGACTTTTGCGTAGACTCCCCCGCAACGGCGCCAGAAATCCTTCTTGCTACCTCTTGAGCACTGCGTTGGTTTTTCCCCGAAGAGGAAGGGATGATGCAGTAGAGTAGCATAAGTATTTCCCTCAGTTTTTGAGAACCAAGGTATCAATCTAGTAGGAGGCTACGCGCGAGTCCCTCATACCTGCACAAAACAAATAAATCCTCGCAACCAACGCGATAAGGGGTTGTCAATCCCTACACGACCACTTATGAGAGTGATATCTGATAGATATGATAAGATAATATTTTTGGTATTTTTATGATAAAGATGCAAAGTAAAATAAAAGCAAAGTAAAAAGCAAAGTATTGGAAGATTAATATGATGAAGATAGACCCGGGGGCCATAGGTTTCACTAGTGGCTTCTCTCAAGAGCATAAGTATTCTACGGTGGGTGAACGAATTACTGTTGAGCAATTGACAGAATTGAGCATAGTTATGAGAATATCTAGGTATGATCATGTATATAGGCATCAGGTTCGAGACAATTAGACCGACTCCTGCCTGCATCTACTACTATTACTCCACTCATCGACTGCTATCCAGCATGCATCTAGAGCATTAAGTTAATGAAAATAGAGTAACGCCTTAAGCAAGATGACATGATGTAGAGGGATAAACTCATGCAATATGATGAAAACCCCATCTTGTTATCCTCGATGGCAACAATACAATACGTGCCTTGCAGCCCCTACTGTCACTGGGAAAGGACACCGCAAGATTGAACCCAAAGCTAAGCACTTCTCCCATTGCAAGAAAGATCAATCTAGTAGGCCAAACCAAACTGATAATTCGAAGAGACTTGCAAAGATAACCAATCATACATAAAAGAATTCAGAGAAGATTCAAATATTGTTCATAGATAGACTTGATCTTAAACCCACAATTCATCGGTCTCAACAAACACACCGCAAAAAGAAGATTACATGGAGTAGATCTCCACAAGAGAGGGGGAGAACATTGTATTGAGATCCAAAAAGAGAGAAGAAGCCATCTAGCTAATAACTATGGACCCATAGGTCTGAGGTGAACTAATCACACTTCATCGGAGGGGCTATGGTGATGATGTAGAAGCCCTCCGTGATTGATGCCCCCTCCGACGGAGCTCCGGAACAGGCCCCAAGATGGGATCTCGTGGATACAGAAAGTTGCGACGGTGGAATTAGGGTTTTGGCTCCGTTTCTGATTGTTTGGGGGTACGTAGGTATATATAGGAGGAAGGAGTACGTCGGTGGAGCAACAGGGGGCCCACGAGGGTGGAGGGCGCACCTGGGAGGGGGGGGGGGTAGGCGCGCCCCTACCTCATGGCCTAATCTTATGTGTCTTGACGTAGGGTCCAAGTCTCCCGGGTCTTGTTCGTTGAGAAAATCATGTTCCCGAAGGTTTCATTCTGTTTGGACTCCATTTGATATTCCTTTTCTTCGAAACCCTAAAATAGGCAAAAAACAACAATCCTGGGCTGGGCCTCCGGTTAGTAGGTTAGTCCAAAAAATAATACAAAAGTGGATAATAAAGCCTAATAATGTCCAAAACAGTAGATAATATAGCATGGAGCAATCTAAAATTATGGATACGTTGGAGACGTATCACGTGGTGACGATGATGATGAAGTTACCGACGCAGGGCTTCGCCCAAGCACTACGACAATATGACCGAGGTGGAAAACTGTGGAGGGGGCACATCACACGGCTAAAGATCAACTTGTGTGTCTTCTGGGTGCCCCCTGCCCACGTATATAAAGGAGGGGGGAAGAGGAGGCCGGCCTAGGAGGGAAGCGCCTATAGGGGGAGTCCAACTAGGACTCCCAATCCTAGTAGGAGTCCCCTTCCTTTTCCAAGAGGGGAGAGAGGGAAGGAGTAGGAGAGGGAGAAGGAAAAAGGCGGGCGCTGCCCCCTCCCTAGTCCAATTCGGACTAGCCCATGGGGGGGTGCCTCCCCTTGTGTCCCTTTTCTCCTTTCCACTAAGTCCCATGAAGGCCAATACTTCCCCCGGCGAATTCCCGTAACTCACCGGTACTCCAAAAAATACCCGAACCACTCAAAACCTTTCCGATGTCCGAATATACCCTTCCAATATATTGATCTTTACGTCTCGACCATTTCGAGACTCCTCGTCATGTTCGTGATCTCATCCGGGATTCCGAACAAACTTCGGTCATCAAATCACATAACTCATAATACAAATCGTCATCGAACGTTAAGCGTGCGGACCCTATGGGTTCGAGAAGTATGTAGACATGACCGAGACACATCTCCGGTCAATAACCAATAGCGGAACCTGGATGCTCATATTGGCTCCTACATATTCTACGAAGATCTTTATCGGTCAAACCACATAACAATATACGTTGTTCCCTTTGTCATCGGTATGTTACTTGCCCGAGATTTGATCGTCGGTATCATCATACCTAGTTCAATCTCGTTACCGGCAAGTCTCTTTACTCGTTCCGTAATGCATCATCTCGTGACCAACTCATTAGTCACATTACTTGCAAGGCTTATAGTGATGTGCATTATCGAGAGGGCCTAGAGATACCTCTCCGATACACGGAGTGACAAATCCTAATCTCGATCTATGCCAACCCAACAAACACCTTCGGAGACATCTATGGAGCATCTTTATAATCACCCAGTTATTTTGTGATGTTTGATAGCACACAAGGTGTTCCTCCGGTATTCGGGAGTTGCATAATCTCATAGTCAGAGGAACATGTATAAGTCATGATGAAAGCAATAGCAATAAAACTAAACGATCATAATGCTAAGCTAATGGATGGGTCTTGTCCATCACATCATTCTCTAATGATGTGATCCCGTTCATCAAATGACAACACATGTCTATGGTCAGGAAACATAACCATCTTTGATTAATGAGCTAGTCAAGTAGAGGCATACTAGGGACACTCTGTTTTGTTTATGTATTCACACATGTACTAAATTTCCAGTTAATACAATTCTATCATGAATAATAAACATTTATCATGATATATGGAAATATAAATAACAACTTTATTATTGTTTCTAGGGCATATTTCCTTCACATCTGTCATCCGCTCCTCAGAGCCACTTTGGACCTCAAGGCCAACCTGCCTCGTGATGGCCTTGTCACGACGACGACCATCTTGGCGTTCACATGAGCCTGGTACTGACCCTTGGCCTGCATGCAGAAAAGAGCCTTCATCTTGGCCTTGAGCTTCTTGGCCCAAGTTGGCTCATAAGAGGGAGGAGTGTATCCCTTAGAGCTGTCCTCAGCTGCTGCCTCCTCCTCAAACTCATCCTCATCCACATCCATCCTAGCAGCCTCAGCCACAGCCCGAGTAGTGGTGTTAGCCCACTTGCTCTTGATGCGTAGCTTGATAGGCTCATGGCGGGTCCAGTCGGGAGCATGAAATTCTTCACCTGGAAAAAGCTTCTCCTAAGCCTTCGAGATCAAGAAAAATAGGTAAGGTCCATAGATAGGCACCTTATGGTTGAACACAGCAAACTGCAGCTCACACCACATGATATGGGAGACATCAAGTTTAGCCGTCTGTTGGAGACGCATCTTCTGATAGATGAGCATCATATCCACAAGATAGGCATGCACCTTGTCCTTGTCGCCCATGCGAGGAAAGAGTGTGTTATGGAAGATCCAGTGCATGATGTCAAGGAATGGGTTCAACACCCAAGTCTTCTTGTCATTGGCAAGCTTCTTCTCAACGAGGTAGGGTTGAAGCTTGTTCTTGTTGGCTGAATCGGCATTGGCATGTGGGCGGACACCAATGGGCACATTGAGCCCCTCATCATAAACGTTCAACAAGTCTAGGAAGTCCGTCCACTTAGCAGACATCCTCTTCCCATTGGTCATCCAAGTCATTGTATGCTGCTCATCCGTGTGGAAGTGGACAGAAGCGAAGAGCTGAGCCACAATCTCCGGGTCAAAGTCCAAGTGAAAGGTGATCAACTCCTCAATACCAAATTGCTCCACCAAGTCTAGAGGCTCACCAAAGTATGCCCGGTTGCTCTCCTTCTTCATATGATGAATGTCAATCCACTTCACTGGCACATAAATATTATGCTTGGACTTAATTACATCCAGGAAGATAAGATTCTGTTGCTTGGTCCAAAACAAATCATTGCCCCTTGTGACTCCCCAGGGTTGATGTAAGGATTGAGCTTCCTTTGCAACAGAAACTCCGCTTGAGGTATCTCATCCATTCCCATTGTTGGCTCCTTGGTCTTGGTAGCTGTGGAGTTGGTTCTGTGTTGTGCGGCACTGGATCCCTCTGGAGCCTCTTGATTGCGAAGGCGCTTCGAGCTTGTGTCACGACTGGGATTCGAGCGTCGAACATTGGAACCGGAGCCACCACCTATGACACACAACACAAACTCGAGAAAACTGAGAATGATTATTGCAAAGATGAGAGCCAAGACCAAATGAAACAAGAAAACATGAGATTTGGAAGGACAAAACAGTGTAATTGTCAACTCTACAGTAGTACCGGACCAACACACGGATCTAAAAAAATTATAGCCTCTCAAGTCGCGGTAGTACCACTCCTGGAGCGGAAGTAATTTTTTACTTCCGCGCTCCGGGCAGTAGTACCGCTCCAGCGGGGCGGTAGTACCACACGAGAATGGTTCAAGGGCGAGCAAGCGGTAATACCTCTCCAGGAGGAGCGGTAGTACCGCACGGATTCGAAACCCTCGGGAACAACATCTCTGGATCTAGAAAGATCCGCAAATATAGATCAGTACTACCGTTGATCAAAACTACACTGTTGTATCACTCCAAATAGCATGTCTACTGCACTGGCACTCTCCTACAATATCCTCTTGCAACGATTTAGCCAAAAATCACACGAACTACACATGCATCTCCACTAGGGGAGATACCGGGGTCCATGGCAAGAGGGAGAAGTGGGGAATGATCCCACCGGACGGAATGCGAGGAGAGCGGCCGGAGACGGAGATCCGGCGAGGTCCTCCGGCACCGTTCTTGGGTAGGAGAGAGAGAGAGGGAGACAAAGTGGGGAAAAGAGATGAATGGGTATGTAGGAGTTGGAACTCCCCCTGCCCCGCTCTTAACCCCCACCCGCTCGCGACGGCATGGTAGTACTGCGGGTCCTTGCGGTAGTACCGCCCGGGCGGAAGTACTGCTCTTCCAGGGGCAGTAAAAAATTACTGTCGTGATGGAAGCAGTAGTACCATGCCTGGGATGCAACTGTGCACGCACAGGGCAACCCATATCCCGCGGTAGTACCGTAACCCCAAGAAAGTGCAAGTTTCGACAAGAAAAGAAGAACACCGCCTTTGCAACGCAACCTTCAAGCAACCGGACACACAAAAGAGCACACACACAAGGCAACTCAAACACAAGCATGGCTCAACGGAAGGGCAAAAGACAACAAAGACCAAACACGAAACACAACCTCTCCAAGAAGAGGGCGGTGGCCGGAGCCACCTATGTTTGAGTCAATTGGTATGGCACCGCGAAGAATTATCCTTGGGCCCATGACCAAAACTCGTCTTTGAAGCACAAGTACCATAAAAAATGGCTAATGTGAAAGAGTTGATCAATTTTTTGCATAATAGGGTGAGGGAGAGTTCACTGAGAGAACAACACCCCCCTATGTCCATGCCTACACCTAAACAAGACATCAAGATGAGTATGGTGGGGTGTGCAAGGGTTCAAGCCACATTGCTCGAATCAATGATATTTAGCTCATGCCTTAACTCATGAAATCTTGCTTCATTCAAGGGCTTCGTGAAGATATCTACAAGGCTATCATGAGTGTTGACATAGTTGATCTCGATCTCCCCTCGCCTAATATGATCCCGGATAAAGTGATACCGAATCTCAATATGCTTCTTCTTGAAGTGTTGCACCGGGTTGAGAGAGATCTTGATGACACTTTCATTGTCACATCAAACAGGCACTTTGTCACAAATGACACTGTAATCCTTTAAAGTTTGCCTCATACAAAGAAGTTGAGCACAACAACTACTGACGGCCACATACTCCGCTTCGGTGGATGAGAGAGACACACAACTTTACTTCTTAGAAGACCAACTCACCAAAGAACAACCAAGAAATTGGCACCCTCCGGAAGTTGACTTCCTATCCACTTTGTCTCCCGCCCAATCCGAGTCCAAAAAGCCCACAAGGTTGAAGTTTGCTCCTCTTGGGTACCATAAGCCAAAGTTTGGGGTATGAGCCATATCGAAAGATTCACGTGACCGCCACATAGTGGCTTTCCTTAGGTGCGGCTTGAAACCATGCACAAATTCCCACACTCAACATGATATCTGGTATAGATGCACAAAGGTAAAGCAAGGAACCAATCATGGAGTGATATACCTTTTGATCCACCGCTTTAACATTGGGATCTATGTCAATTTGGCATTTGACGGGCATTGGAGTAGAATCCAGCTTGACATCACTTAGCTTGAATCTCTTGATCATGTCTTGAGTGTATTTGACTTGGTTGATGAAGGTTCCTTCTCTTCTTTGCTTGATTTTGAACCGAGAAAAAACTTCAACTTTCCCATGATGGACATCTTGAACTTTGAGGTCATGAGAGAGGCAAATTCCTCATTGAAAGCTTTGTTAGGGGAACCAAAGATAATATCACCAACATACAGTTGGCATACAAACAACGCCCCCTTGACCTTCTTAGTAAAAAGAGTGGGGTCAATTTTCCCGATTTGAAACCCATGATCTTGCAACAACTCGATAAGGTGCTCATACCACGCACGTGGGGCTTTTTCAAGGCCATTTAGTGCCTTTTCAAGTTGGTACACATGATCGGGGAAATAGGGATCCTCGAACCTCCCGGGTTGTTTGACGTACACCAACTCATTAATAGGACCATTAAGTAAAGCACTCTTCACATCCATTTGTTGCAACTTGAAGTTATGATGTGAAGCATAAGCAATCAACAAACGAATAGATTCAAGGCGAGCAATGGGAGCAAAGGTTTCACCGTAGTCGACACCCTCGACTTGGGAATAGCCTTGTGCTACCAAACGAGCCTTGTTACGAATGATAATTCCATGACCATCTTGCCTGTTCTTGAATATCCACTTGGTTCCAATGACATTATGGTTCCTCATTGGCCTTGGCACCAACCTCCACACCTTGTTTTGCTCGAAGTTGTTGAGTTCTTCGTGCATGGCATTAAGCCAATCCGGATCCTCGAGCGCCTCATAGACCTTTTGGGGTTCAACACAAGAAACAAACGCGTGATGTTCACAATAGTTTGCTAATTGTCTACGAGTGCTTACCCCCTTTCTTAATCTTCCAAGCACATTCTTCATGAGATGACCCTTGGTAGTGAGCTTGGATGCAATCTTGGCGGCACGATGCTCTAATTCCTCCTCGGTACTGAGTTGAGGAGTGGTAACTTGATCATCTTGAGCATCATATTGAGCTTGTTCTTGATCTTGAACTTTCTCGGAGGTGAGAACTTGACCTTGGGCATCACTTGGTGGTTCACCACCATCTTGAGGTTGATCTTGCCCTTTATCTTGTTCATTTGGTTGATGGCCTTCACTTTGTTCTTCGGAAGCATGTGGGTCTTGGGTTGGTGATGGTTCCACTTGAGTGGAACATTGTCCTTCTCCTTCGGCCACAAGGGGTTCCTCAATGGGTAGGATATAACCAACACCCACTCTTGTTATGGCTTGGGGAGGAATTCCATCACCTACATCACAAGTACCACTTTGCTCCACTTGGGAGTCGGTATTCTCATCAAACTCCACGTTACACGTCTCCTCAATAAGTCTTGTGTACTTACTGAGGACATGGTAAGCATGAGAGTTTGTAGCATAGCCAACAAATATGCCCTCATGAGCTCTAGCCTCAAATTTAGACAAACGAACACCTTTCTTGAGAATGAAACACTTACACCCGAACACCCAGAAGTACTTGAGGTTGGGCTTGTTACCAGTGAGTATCTCATATGGAGTCTTGTTCAAGCCTTTTCGGAGGTAGAGCCAATTGGATGCATGACATGTGTTGTTGATGGCTTCGGCCCAAAAGTTGTATGGAGACTTGAACTCCGCCATCATGGTCCTTGCCGCACCCATCAACGTCCGGTTCTTCCTCTCCGCTACACCATTTTGTTGAGGGGTGTAAGGTGAGGAATATTGATGCTTGATCCCCTCATCACTAAGAAACTCATCCAAGGTGTAGTTCTTCAACTCGGTGCCGTTGTCACTCCTTATCTTCAATATCTTTGCATTGTATTGGTGTTGAGATTCATTTGCAAAGTCGATAACGGTTTGTTGGGTCTCACTCTTCCTATTGAAGAAATATACCCAAGTGTATCTTGAATAATCATCCACAATCACCAAGAAATACTTTCTACCCCAAGACTATCAAAGGATGGAGGTACAAAGAGATCCAAGTGAAGGAGCTCCGAGAGCCTCTTCGAGTAGATGATAGTCGTGGGAGGGTGAGCCTTCTCATGTAGCTTTCCTTCTATACAAGGACTGCAAGCACGATCTTTGGCAAAGCTAACATTTGTTAGTCCACAGACATGGTCCCCCTTGAGAAGACTTTGCAAAGATCTCATACTGACATGGGCTAAACGGCGATGCCAAAGCCATCCCACGTCAACTTTAGCCATTAGGCATGTCACGGTCTTAGTGGGTCGCTCCGAAAAGTTAATCACATAAAGACTGTTGTGGACATGCCCAACAAAGGCTACTTTAAGAGTCATGCTCCACAAGAGGGCCACGGTATCAATATCAAAGAAGGGGGAAAATCCCATGAGTGCAAGTTGACGAACGGAAAGTAAATTGTATGCAAGGGACTCAACAAGCATGACTTTCTCAATCGTGAGATCATGAGAAATGACAACCTTGCGAAGAGTCAATACCTTAGAAGACAAGGCATCACCCCACTCGACATTGGTGGGCATGGATGAAATCGCGTGCATGTCCACCACTAAGTCCTTGCTTCCGGTCATATGATTTGTGGATCCACTATCGAGTGATACGTCTACAACGTATCTATAATTTTTTATTGTTCCATGCTATTATATTATCTGTTTTGGATGTTTAATGGGCTTTAATATGCACTTCTATATTATTTTTGGGACTAACCTATTAACCGGAGGCCCAGTGCCAGTTTCTGTTTTTTTTGCCTATTTTAGTGTTTTGCAGAAAAGGATTATCAAACGGAATCCAAATGGAACGAAACCTTCACGAGGATCTTTCTTGGAACAAATGCAATCCAGGAGACTTGGAGTGGAAGTCAGAGACGCAACAAGGCGACCACGAGGTAGGAGGGCGCGCCAAGGGGGTAGGCATGCCCCCATCCTCGTGGGACCCTCATAGCTCCACCGACATACTTCTTTTGCCTATATATACTCTTATACCCTAAAAACATTCAAGAGAGCCACGAAACCAGTTTTCCACCGCCGCAACCTTATGTACCTGTGGGATTCCATCTGGGGCCTTTTTCGGCGATCCGCCGGAGGGGGATTCGATCACGGAGGGCTTCTACATCAACACCATAGCCTCTCCGATGATGTGTGAGTAGTTTACCACAGACCTTCAGGTCCATCTTTGGTTCTCAATACAAAGTTCTCCTTGATGTTCTTGGAGATCTATTCGATGTAATATTCTTTTGCAGTGTGTTTGCCGAGATCCGATGAATTCTGGATTTATGATCAAGTTTATCTATGAACAATATTTGGTTCTTCTCTGAATTCTTATATGCATGATTTGATATCTTTGCAAGTCTTTTCGAATTATCGGTTTAGTTTGGCCTACTAGATTGATCTTTCTTGCAATGGGAGAAGTGCTTAGCTTTGGGTTCAATCTTGCGGTGTCCTTTCCCAGTGACAGTAGGGGCAGCAAGGCATGTATTGTATTGTTGCCAGCGAGAATAAAAAGATGGGTTTTATATCATATTGCTTGAGTTTATCCCTCTACATGATGTCATCTTGCCTAAAGCATTACTCTGTTCTTATGAACTTAATACTCTAGATGCATGCTGGATAGCGGTCGATGTGTGGAGTAATAGTAGTAGATGTAGAATCGTTTCGGTCTACTTAACACGGACATGAGGCCTATATTTCATAATCATTTCCTAGATATTCTCATAACTATGCGCTTTTCTATCAATCGTTTGAGAGTAATTTGTTCACCTATCGTAATACATGCTATCATGAGAGAAGCCACTAGTGAAACCTATGGCCCCGGGGTCTATTTTATATCATATAAGTTTCCGAGCTACAATTCTAGTTTTCTATTAATTTTATTTTACAATCTTTACTTTTCAATCTGTACAACAAAAAGACAAAAAATATTTATCTTATTATCTTTATCAGATCTCACTTTTGCAAGTGGCCATGAAGGGATTAACAACCCCTTTATCGTGTTGGTTGCAAGGTTCTTGATTGTTTGTGCAGGTACTAGGCGACTTGCATGTAGTCTCCTACTGGATTGATACCTTTGTTCTCAAAAACCGAGGGAAATACTTACGCTACTTTGCTGCATCACCCTTTCCTCTTCAAGGGAAAACCAACGCATGCTCAAGAGGTAGCATCGAGCAACCATGATCCTCCACCGGAAGCAAACACCTACAACAGATCAATGCTTGGTTTTAGGTACCCATTTTGTAATGGGTCCTTTGATGTTAGTAACAAGGGTCTTAGGAACCCAAATACACCATTCAATGTACTCATATGGAGAACCAACAAATTTAGCATAAACATGCCCATCACTAGCACGACATAACACATAAGAGGGGTTAAAGTCGCCAGCTTTGTTGGAAGGGGTGGCATTGCCCTTCTTGACACCACCACCCTTCTCATTGTTCTTCTTCTCCTTAGAAGCACCCTCTCCCTCCTTCACAAAAGTTTGCTTGAGAGGAGGAGGTCGTTTGGCCTTGTCATTCTTCTTCTTGTTCTTGGTCTTGGGTGGAACCTAATTCCCTCCTTGCTCAGAACTTCCTTTAGATTGTTCAAAAGGTCGTTGAGCTTCTTCTCACCTTGTATGCAAGACACAAGGCCTTTCTCAAGTTGCTCCTTCAACTTTGCATTCTTCTCCACAAGATGCACATGCTCACAACACGGGTTAGTAGCATTTGCATTATCAATTAAAACCATATGAGGAAAAGTGGCTTTTTCCTTGGTTAGATTTACTTGGAGTTGATCATAGACTCCTTGAGGCTATCATGAGCACCCTTCAAGGCCTTGTGAGCCTTGTCAAGTATATCAAACTCCTCCTTGAGTCTAGCAAGCTCAACCCCCAGTTTGGCCTTCTCGGAATTGAGCACACAAGATACAACAAGAGCATGATCAAGATCTTTCTTTAATTTAGCATGATCATCGTTGTGTGACTCCTCAAGAGCCAAACGATGACCACGCTCTTCCTCAAGATCATTAGAGAGATCCGATATCTCATCGGCATAGTCACGACTATGTCCCTCCATCTTAGAGATGGTGTCTTCGTGAGCCTCGACCATGTCATTGGCTTCACCAAGTTGTTCCAATAGAGCAACAAAGTGCTTCTTGGATTTACCCTTGAGCTTGCTCATAAAAGACTCAAATTCATTTTCTTCCTCATTAGACCCCTCAGTTTCATCAATGCAATCCGTAAAAGAGGGATTAGTAGTGATGGTAGTTTTTATGTTTGGGGTTACCTTGTTGGTGGCTTTGGCCATGAGGCACTTGGCGGTGATGTTCTCGTTGGGTGAGTCGAAGAGGGACACCTGTGGAGTTGTTGCAATGGCAATGGAGGCCATGGCAACCGTCTCACTGTCTTCATCATCATCATCATCCTCATTGTACTCTTCTTGTGCCACCAACCCCTTGGGAGGAGTCTTCTTGGTGAAGTTGTTCTTGTTGGGGAAGGATTTTGCCTTTTCTTTTCAGATGAGTGATACATCTCCATTGTATCTATAATTTTTGATTGTTCCATGCCAATATTCTACAACTTTCATATACTTTTGGCAACTTTTTATACTATTTTTGGGACTAACATATTGATCCAGTGCCCAGTGCCAGTTCCTGTTTGTTGCATGTTTTATGTTTCGCAGAATATCCATATCAAACGGGATAAAAACGGATGGAGCTTATTTTTGGAATATTTTGAAAATTCTGGAAGAAAAATCCACGCGAGATGGTGCCCGAGGTGGCCCTGAGGCAGGGGGCGCGCCTGCCCCTGGGCGCGCCCCTGACCCTCGTGGGCCACCCGTAAGGCAGTTGATGCCCTTCTTTGGCCGCAAGAAAGCTAATTTTTGGTAAAAAATCACGGTGAAGGTTTCGGTCCAACCGGAGTTACGGATCTCCATATATATATATATACGAAACAGTGAAAGGGCAATAGAACAGAACGCATAAACAGAAAGAGACAGAGAGACAGATCCAATCTCGGAGGGGCTCTCGCCCCTCCCATGCCATGGAGGCCAAGGACCAGAGGGGAAACCCTTCTACCATCTAGGGAGGAGGTCAAGGAAGAAGAGGAAGAAGGGGGGCCCTCTCCCCTCTCCTCCGGTGGCGCCGGAACGCTGCCGTGGCCACCATCATCATCACCGCGATCTTCACCAACACCTCTGCCATGTTCACCAACATCTCCATCACCTTCCCCCTCTATCTACAGCGGTCCACTCTCCCGCAACCCACTGTACCCTCTACTTGAACATGGTGCTTTATCCTCCATATTATTATCCAATGATGTGTTGCCATCCTATGATGTTCGAGTAGATTTTCGTTGTCCTACCGGTGGTTGATGAATTGCTATGATTGATTTAATTTGCTTGTGGTTATGGTGCTGTCCTTTGGTGCCCATCATATGAGCGCGCGCGTGGATCACACCATAGGGTTAGTTGTATGTTGATAGGACTATGTATTGGAGGGCAAGGGTGACAGAAGCTTCAGCCTAGCATAGAAATTGATGCATACAGGATTGAAGGGGGACCAATATATCTTAATGCTATGGTTGGGTTTTACCTTAATGAACGTTAGTAGTTGAGGATGCTTGATAATAGTTCCAATCATAAGTGCATAGAATTCCAAGTAAGGGATGACATGCTAGCAGTGGCCTCTCCCACATAAAACTTGCTATCGGTCTAGTAAAGTAGTCAATTGCTTAGGGACAATTTCGCAACTCCTACCACCACTTTTCCACACTCGCTATACTTAATTTGTTGCTTCTTTATCTAAACAGCCCCTAGTTTTTATTTACATAATCTTTATTATCTTGCAAACCTATCCAACAACACCTACAAAGTACTTCTAGTTTCATACTTGTTTTAGGTAAAGCGAACGTCAAGCATGCGTAGAGTTGTATCGATGGTCGATAGAACTTGTGGGAATATTTGTTCTACCTTTAGCTCCTCGTAGGGTTCGACACTCTTACTTATCGAAAACTGTTGCGATCCCCTATACTTGTGGGTTATCAAGACCTTTTTCTGGCGCCGTTGCCGGGGAGCAATAGCGTGGGGTGAATATTCTCGTGTGTGCTTGTTTGCTTTATCACTAAGTAATTTTTATTTGTTGTTCTTAGCTATTTTCTATCTTTAGTTATGGGTAGGAAACGCAAAATACCAAAAAAATTAGTTGTACCTACTAAACCAATGGTTGCAGAACCACTCAAAATCTATCACACTACTGAAGCTTATTACTTGGATCATCTTTGATACCTATGTGCTTGTGCTGAAACCCCAACTAGCTTAGCTGAGGGCAAATCTTTAGATGAGCATGCTTGTTATGTGCGACGCTGAATATCTGAAAAAGGGAAAGTTTTACTGGGTCAAATTCATCGTTTGCAATGCTATGCTTGGAATTTATGAGAAATATATGATATTACTTGTTGTTCTGAAAACCCTAAGAAACACCTTCCCTATCAATGTGAGTTTAGTGATAATGGAATCGTATCTTCGTATGCTAAGGGTGTTTATAGTTACTATGATGTTCAACAAATTGAAGAATTTGTTGCTTTTAAGGGTGCTTATGAAATTGCTTCTTTGATTGAAACATATGATGCTACTCTTTCCAAATCTGAAAATTTTGCCATACTTAAATATTGCTATGATAATTATGCTTCTAATGCCTATGTTGAACCATATATTGAGGACTACGCTGCTGTCCAAGAAGAGACTAATATTTTGCAGGAGTCTATGGAAGAAGAAATTGATGAAACTGTGAGCTCATTGGATTAAAAAGATGACGAGGAGAGCGAAGAACAAAAGGAGGAAGTGCGTATTAGCTACACGTGCCCACCTTCTAATGAGAGTAACTCTTCAAATCATACATTGTTTAATTTCCCTTCGTGCTTACCGAAGGATGATTGCTATGATGATTGTTATGATCCCGTTGATTCTCTTGAAATATCCCTTTTTGATGATGCTTGCTATGCTTGTGGCCAAGATGCCAATATGAATTATGCCTATGGAGATGAACTTGCTATAGTTCCTTATGTTAAACATGAAATTGTTGCTATTCCATCCACACATGATAGTCCTATTATCTTTTTGAATTCTCCCGACTACACTATATCGGAGAAGTTTGCACTTATTAAGGATTATATTGATGGGTTGCGTCTTACTATTACACATGATGATTTTGATGAATATAATATGCATGTGCTTGCTGCTCCTACTTGCAATTATTATGAGAGAGGAACTATATCTCCACCTCTCTATGTTTCCAATACGATAAAATTGCAAGAAACTATTTATACTATGCATTGGCCTTTACTATGTGTGCATGAATTGTTCTTTTATGACATGCCGATGCATAGGAAGATATTTAGACTTCGTTGCTGCATAATATATGTTACTTTGTGCTCACTACTAAATTACAAATCATTGTTAATTAAAATTGGCTTTGATATACCTTGGGATCCGGGTGGATTCATTACTTGAGCACTATATGCCTAGCTTAATGGCTTTAAAGAAAGCGCTGCCAGGGAGACAACCCGGAAGTTTTAGAGAGTCATTTATTTCTGTTGAGTGCTTTCATATAGTTTAAAAATAAAAAAAATAAAGAGGGGAACCCAAAACCTTTTCAAAAAGGAAAGTGAAAGTGAGAAAGACAAGTATTGTTGAAGTGGGAGAGCTCCTTGAACTTTGTTCATGCTCACGACAACTTTGTGAATCTTGATCACAGAAACTTTTCAATAAAAATAATTATTCCCTTGTACAATTCCATTGTATTATAAAAATAATGTGCAAAGGTTTGCCTTTAGGATGTTTACATTTGCTTGATGGTTTGTACAGTGCAGGACAGAAACTTTGGCTGTAGTGCGCGATTTTACATTTTTAGCTTCAATGTCAAATGGTTCTGATTCTTTTTGCACTGTATTTCTATACAAATTTTTTATTCTTCCTAATTTTTTCAGAATTTTTCAGCTATCATAAGTATGGTGAATGTTCAGATTATTACAGACTGTTCTGTTTTAGACAGATTCTGTTGTTGATGCATAGTTTGCTCGTTTTGATGAAACTATCAATTCATATCTGTGGATTAAGCCATGAAAAGGTTATATTACAGTAGACACAATGAAAAAACAAAATATGAATTGGTTTGCAACAGTACTTAGAGTAGTGATTTGGTTTATTGTACTAACGGATCTTACCGAGTTTTCTGTTGAAGTTTTGTCTGGATGAAGTGTTCGATGATCGAGAAGGTCTCGATGTGAGAAGAAGGAAGAGAGGCAAGAGCTCAAGCTTGGGTATGCCTGAGGCACCCCAAGAAAATATTCAAGGAGATTCAAGCGTCTAAGCTTGGGGATGCCCCGGAAGGCATCCCCTCTTTCTTCAACAAGTATCAGTATGTTTTCGGATTCGTTTTGTTCATGCGATATGTGCAATCTTGGAGCGTATTTTGCATTTAGTTTTTATTTTTCTTTTATGCACCATGCTGGTATGAGGTAGTCCTTGGTTGATTTATAGAATGCTCTTTGCGCTTCACTTATATCTTTTGAGTATGGCTTTATAAAATGCTTCATGTGCTTCACTTATATCATTTGAAGTTTGGATTGCCCGTTTCTCTTCACTTACACAACTGCCATTTGTAGAATGCTATTTTGCTTCACTTAGATTTGTTAGAGCATGGGCATATATTTTGTAGAAAGAATTGAACTCTCTTGCTTCACTTATATCTATTTAGAGAGATGACAGGAATTGGTCATTCACATGGTTAGTCATAAAATCCTACATAAAACTTGTAGATCACTGAATATGATATGTTTGATTCCTTGCAATAGTTTTGTGATATAAAGATGGTGATATTAGAGTCATGCTAGTGGGTAGTTGTGGATTAGTAGAAATACTTGTGTCGAGGTTTGTGATTCCCGTAGCATGCACGTATGGTGAACCGTTATGTAACGAAGTCGGAGCATGAGGTATTTATTGATTGTCTTCCTTATGAGTGGCGGCCGGGGACGAGCGATGGTCTTTTCCTACCAATATATCCCCCTAGGGGCATGCGTAGTAGTACTTTGCTTCAAGGGCTAATAAACTTTTGCAATAAGTATGTGAGTTCTTTATGACTAATGTTGAGTCCATGGATTATACGCACTCTCACCCTTCCATCATTGCTAGCCTCTCTAGTATCGCGCAACTTTCGGTGGTACCATAAACCCACCATATACCTTCCTCAAAACATCCACCATACCTACCTATCATGGCATTTCCATAGCCATTCCGAGATATATTGCCATGCAACTTCCAACATCATCATATACAAGACTTGAGCATTCATTGTCATATTGCTTTGCATGATCATAAGATAGTAGCCTGATATTTTCATGGCTTGTCCTTTTTTGATGTCATTGCTACGCTAGGTCATTGCACATCCTGGTACACCGTCGAAGGAATTCATCTAGAGTCTTATCTTTGTTCTAGTATCGAGTTGTAATATCAAGTTTTTTGATGAACTGGAGAGTAGGAGAGGCTCCTACTGTTTTTTCATATATATAAATGGGGGGGGGTGTTACATAGTTACAATTCATGTACAAATGGGGCGGTTGCCAACCTCCACCCCCTAGTGTGGGGTGAACAAGCAAGAAAAGGGCAGAAAAGAAAGCTAGGCTAAGGAGTGTACAAAGGATGTGATGGAGGCACCAAGGGCCTCTTTGGTTCTGTGCTGCAGTAGGCTAAAATCTTGAATGAACCTATCGAGCCAAGTGTCAATACTGGGTATGGTGCCTCTGAAGTGTTTATTGTTCCTTTCTTTCCATAGGCTCAAAGCAGCGGTCAAGAAAATATCAAAGAAGAATAATGGTCTGTCCCAGGTTTGGTGCATCCCATGAAGGAGTTGTAGTCTGCATGAATACGAGGGCCAAATATCACCCAGTTTGCTCCAACATGCTTGCCTGAACGAACATGAGAAGATCATGTGATCAACCGTCTCCTCAACTTGCAGCCCACAAAGCAACCACGTGTGATCATCACCAATGTTGAAATGCCTTCTTTTCAACATATTCCTAGTGTTTAGCCGGTCATGAATGGGAAGCCACCCGAAGACTTTGATACGCATAATGCAATGTGATTTCCACAAGTGCGAGAAGGTAGGATGTGCCTCAGCCTCTCTGAAGTAGAATTTATAGTAGTCTGATGCCTTGAACTCAGATTTACCCCATGCATACGACCAGACGTCATTCAGGGAGGTGGAGGGTTGCAAATGCATGGATATTTCCTGGAGCTCGTGAACTTCGTCCAACGCTTGTGGAGATAAGGGTAGGTAGAAATTTTCATCTAGTGTCATGCTGCCCAAGAAATCTTCAACTGATACGTCTTCTTTGCTGGCAAAGGAGAAGGCCCGGGGATGGGTGATCTCAAGGACATTATCATTCCATAGATCTTTCCAAAAGAGAGCCGTGGAGCCATTGACTATCTGGACACGTGAGACTCCTCTATAAACGGGCATGAGTTTGAGTATGTCACGCCACCAGAATGAGCCCAGTGGTTCAGCTGTGTGTGTGATCTTGTCCGTGTAGTAGATGTCCCAAAGAAGGCTTACCCAGGGGACGTCCATCCTGTTATAGAACTTGTGTAAGAATTTCAA
Source organism: Triticum dicoccoides (assembly GCF_002162155.2). NCBI lineage: Eukaryota > Viridiplantae > Streptophyta > Magnoliopsida > Poales > Poaceae > Triticum > Triticum dicoccoides. The sequence continues at coordinate 576,306,768 of NC_041380.1, forward strand.
AAGGAGTGCCTCGTTCTGGAGTTTAATGTTGATCACCCCAAGACCACCGTATTTCTTGGGCTTGCAAACCATCTCCCACGCAGCCAAAGAGCTGCACTTGTCACCTTGTTCAGTCTTTTTAGTCCAAAGACATCTTCTTCTTATCCTGTCGAGCATCTCGATCAATTTCGGAGGGAGTTTCAATGTACACATGGCATATATGAGGAGGGAAGTGACCGTGGCATTGAGCCAGGAAAGTTTGCCTCCATAAGACATCATGGCTATCGTCGAAGTGAGGCGCCTTTCAGCAGAGCACACCAGTGGCATAAGATCCAGAATTATTGGTTTATACGTGCCAAGAGGCAGGACGAGGTATGTGAAAGGCATGTGGTCCACAGAACAGCCAAGAACATGCGCCAAGTCCGCAGTCACGTCAGGGGATGTGTTGATCGGTATCAGAGTGGACTTATGGAAATAGATTTTCAAACAGATGGACGACGCGTAATCCGCCAGGATCCCTTTGATAGTGGTAGCCTGCTGAGGACAGGCAGGTAATACTAAGATGGTGTCATCGGTGTACTGGATAATCGGATAATCTGTCTGCCCAACACATAGAAAGGGTAAATGATTCGGCCCTGTCGCAACGCCTCATTAACAGCAGCTTGTAGCAGATTAGCGATAAGTACAAATATAAGAGGCGATAAAGGGTCGCCTTGCCGAACGCCACTACGACAGTGAAATTGTCGGCCGGGTACGCCATTAAGGATAACAGAAGAGCGGCTAGTGGAGAACATGGACTTGATCCAGGAGATCCATTTTTCATTAAACCCCATGTGCTTCATGATAGTGAGCATAGGAGCATGCTCGATGGTATCAAAGGCCTTCGCGAAATCAAGTTTCAAGATAATGATTGGTCGTTTGGAAGCTTGGCATTGGTGGATGTATTGGAATGCCCATGCGAGGCAATCTTGGATCGTGCGCCCCTTGATGAAACCATATTAATTCCTGTGAATAAGCTTGAGAATGACACATTGAAGACGATTAGCAAGGAGTTTGGTGATTAGTTTAAGGCAGCAATTTAGCAATGTGATCGACCTATAATCATTGACTGTCTCCGGAGAGTTTGTATTGAGGATAAGGGTAATGAGGCCATCATTTATACTTGTGAGATCGAGGTCTCCAGTATGAAACTGGTCACAAAGGGCATAGAACTCAATTTTAATGATAGGCCAACAAGCTTTTAAGAAGGCCCCACTAAAACCATCCGGACCTGGTGCGCGATCGGTCAGCATTTCTTTGATAATGGCGTCAATCTCAGCGTGAGTAAAGAGTGCGGTCATGTGATCAAGGTTGTCATTGTGGTGGATTATTTCATGGAGATTGAACTTCATTTCAGACGGGGTAGAAATACCCAGGCGATCTTTATAAGTTTGGAACAGAAGGGCTTCCTTGCTTGGATGATCTTCCATGATCGTGTCATCATCAGTGCGGAAATTGGCAATATTGTTTTTTCTATAACGCTTCGTGGCCACTGCTTGAAAGAATTTGGTATTTTCATCCCCGAACTTGATCCAGCGGATTGTGCATCGCTTTTTCCAATACTGTTTCTAATAGTTAAGTATCCGTAGGACATGCTTTTTCAGGATCTTTCTGAAGTTTGCCTCTGGTATGGTGAGGAATCTACTGTTTTCAAGTTCATCCAAGTCATTTTTATTGGCCTTATTGAAGACCCGACTCATCCCATTGTAATGAGCCAGCCCTTGAGGGCTACCAATTGCTCCTATTAAAATTCAAGATACACAAGCCTTATTCCATTATATATTGAAGGAACCACTGCTCAGTTGGTAAAGCACAATGCTCTTAACCTTGTGGACGTGGGTTCAAGCCCCAGGATGGGGGTTACATCATATGATATTATTTTCAATGAAAAGTCCCAGCTTAGCATTATCTTACTAAGCCGGCCCTTGGGGGCTACACGTTACTGCTCAAATTTACATCATCATATTTACAAAGTCCCTACTCATTATTACATAATGACCCGACACTTGGGGGCTAATGCATACTACTCTTTGCTGAAGACAACTCTAGGGTGACCCGGCTACACTACTATGACTATAGCCGACTCATGGGGGCTACACAGCTGGATTTTATTTAAAGCCATGGTGATAAGTCCTGGCTTATTCATGCTGATTAAACCGGCCCTTGGGGGCTACAGGTAAATATGGATATAAGGGAGAAATATCTTCAAATTCTCAGTTTTGAGCAGATCGGATTGACCCGGTGTTTGCAACAATCATGATCCGGTGTCACCAATAATTATGACCCGATGTCGGCTACAGTTATGACCCGGTGCTATCAATATTTACAAGCCGGCAATTTTGGTTATGATAAACCGGCAAATTTTACCTCTTCAAGCCGGCTGAAAGTCAGATGAGTATTTCAAGACCAATATGTTTTAAGCCGGTGCTTTGGAAGCCAATTCAAGTGGATTATTTCTTACAATATTTCTCTACAAGAGACCAATGCCAGCAAATTGACTCTGAAGCTAGCCTATTTACCCGGATTTCTCAAAAGAAATATCTGGATTTTTTGCATTCACAAAGTTTGAACATATCTACTAAAGGAGATTTGCTATGAGTACATGGGCATGTATCAATAAGGAAATGACAAGGATTTAAAAATAATCAAGTGCCGGCTTATAAAGAATATTTAACCCGGAGCGCAACCTGTCAAAGTCGTTCTTGAGTTGTTTTGCAGGATCAGTTTAACATGGATACATCCAAATTAAACTGGGGGCTAATGTCAGGGATATACCTCGCGGTATGACCCGTCCGGACTCGGCGCTTCACCGATGACCCGCTGGAGGACTGGCGATTCACGGGTCTGGCGGCTCACTGATCAGACGACTCACGAGCCCGACGACTCACGGATGGCCCAAGGCCTAGAAGGCCGGCTCATATTATGGTGGGCCGGCTTAAGAGGAAAGGGATGACGAATATTTCCTTTACGAGGAAGCAAGACACGGACTTGTAATCAACTTGTAAGAGAAGATAGATTAGTCCTAGTCCTACTAGGACTCCACATGTAACCTGCCCCTCTAACTTATATAAGGAGGGGCAGGGCTCCGCAAAGGAGAGAGACAAAAAACAATCTCTAGGGCTAGACACAAAGAGCCGGCTTACTGGCGACTCTCTCGTGATCATAATGAGACCTAGCCTCAAACATCATGTAGGCTTATTACCGGATGATGTTTCCCGGGGCCCGAAGCTGTCTAAATCCTCTTCTTGTGTGTTGCGTCTCTCGATTCCGCTCAACCCCTTCAAGCTACCATATAGATGCGTTGGCCTCGCGACTAAGTCCTTTCATGAGGACATCTGCCGTGACAATTCCACGACAAGTCTGCTAGGGTTTTATTACAGGTAGCAATTGCCACAGAGAGACGAGAGATGTTTTTACTCCAAATTTCGAGGGCATGTCTGAGCATTTTGATTTATGACAGAGGACTGTGGCAGCATTGTTGGATCAGACAAGTCTATTCCACATCTCTTGAACAAGATCAAAAAAGTTGGGGTGTAAAATCCAGTATGATTCAAAATGGAACATCTTGCATCAAGGGATAGAGGTTTGGATGGATACCGAGCATGGCACATGATCTGAAACAGGCTTACCCAAGGGTTTGACAACAGTGTTAGGGTAAACATTAGTCCAATGAAGTGAAGTAAAGAACCAGTCGAGCTGTTCCAAAAGGGGTTCCTGTTGCATGTTGCTCCACGGGAACGAACGTCCTTTAATGGGGAGCTCAATGAGATTTTGAGAGCGGATAATATCATTGAAGGTGATCATATCATTAGGGCAACCCCCAGGTTTGTTTCGATTATTAGGGGCACGAATATAGTTAAAATACCCAAATAAGAGCCAATCTTGATCGCTTGGGATGTGAAGAGAATATAACCAATCAGTGAATTTAGTCTGTGCATCGCCGGAGCAGGGACCATAAAAATTGGCTAACGTCCATTTCTAGGTAGATTGCATGCTAATAAAATCAATAACCAGAGCGTATGACACCACAGAACCAGAGAAAACAGAGCTTTTCCAAATGGTAATTAAGCCACTAGATGCACCATTCGAGGGAACAAAAGCAAACTTATCGAATTGTCTAGGACAACAGGACTTAATGAAATGCAAATCAAAGGAAGTCTTTTTCGTCTCCTGCAGACAGACAATGGAGCAACCACTAGAGCGAATAGCATTATTAAGGGCAAGTTGTTTGTCTTTAGAATTAAGCCCCCGAATGTTCCAACAGAGAACATTCCAACTATGCAAAAGAGCCATTAAGACCAGAAGAATTAAGCAGCGGGCGAAGCTGGAGCACCCACAAGATCTTCAGGTGGTGGAGGACCTGCGTCCATGGATGGTGCAGCAGCATCTTCAGCAAGCAGGAGTGCATCAGTGACCTCTTCTGCGGGAACATCACATCTGTTAATAGCAATGTCTTGTATGATGCTGATAGGAGTTGGAGGAATCCCCTCAAACTGATGCCCATTTGCATTAGCATATGAAGATGTGCCAATGGAGGGGCTCATTCTTGGTTTAACCCTGGAAGTGGCAGGACGAGCATCAGACACCAGAGGCACTCTGAAACCATTATACCTGGTAGAGCGATTGCTGCGGTGAACTTCAGCAGTAGAGACCGGAGCAGGAGCACGAGCACGGCGAGCACGAGTAAGAATTGGGCCTGAAGAGTTCTCAATGTCATTGACAGTAGCTAGACCGAGGTTGTCTCTCACCAGCCTAGGCGAGGGTGCATCAGATGGTAAAGTAGTAGAACCGTGCAGCAGGTTGTCATCAGAGTTGTGAGGCTCCAAAATTTGCAGTGGTAACACATGCTCGATGGCAGTGTGAGTGACATAGGAGACCAGGCTCTTAACTGCATCAGAAGATGGAGGGCTATCCTCGATTTCCTCGAGCACCACTGAGGAGGAAGGCAGAGCAGGTTGTGTGAAATGGAGCCCGCAGGCACCAGCAGACACAGTGATGGACACCTGGGTGACAGGATCTCTCAACCCAAAACCGGAGCGCCAAGGGCCAATAGTAGCAAGCGCAGACGTAAAGCATGGAAGATCATGGAGTTGAGCTGCTGCCTTGGAATAGGGTCCGCTAGCAGGAGGTTTATCAAGTCATTACCTTGGGTAGACAGACCAAATTGGAGGCCCTGATTGTGCATAGCCACTGTGACTGTGACAACAGATTGAACTTCTTCATTCAGAGCAGAAGGGGTTGCAGCAGAAGGCACTAATAACAGAACATGACTGTCATCAGAACTAACATCAAAAGAGGAAAATGTATCATTCCATGCCTCCATGGCATTATCAGTGATGTTGTTATCCGGAACCACACCATGCTGGACAGTAAGTCCTTGAGCTGCAAGCCAGGCCTGGTAATTGACAAGGCGGGGCGGCATGGGGGTAGAGGTGGGGCAGGAGGTGCAGGCCACTCTCCCCATCCTGCATTGTTCTGAGCAGGTTGAGCATTTCCAATATTGGCCTCTCCAGCAGCTGGCCCGGTGTTCTGAACTAACCAATTGTGTACTTGCTGCTGGTAAAGCTGTTCAGCGGTAAGTTCAGGCCCAAATTGCGGGTGAGGGTTGCCATCTGGTGGCGGTGGTTCTTCACCAGCCTGGGGAACTTCAGGCAACAGGCCATTCCAATCATTACTGCGAAGGATCGTGACCTGCACAGTCCAGCAATCCCTAGCTCCACGAAGTTGCCACACCACAAAACTTTTAGGAATTAGGCGTAATCTGATAACACGTGCCTTCAACAAGATAAAACGTCTGTCTTGCCATGGATTATACAAAGAAACAAGATATCCATATCCACCCAGAGCCTTGGTAATGTAGTAATCAGTCTGATAATCGTAGGAAAAGCCAAAGTACATGAGCCAAACCTCAGGGCCGAAGGAGGTGGTGCGGCGATTGAGTGCCTCATTGTGGGGCACGAACGTGATGAGCAAATCCTCTTCTTCCAGCTCCAGAGGCGTGTTGACAGCAGTGTCCCGCATGAACGAGTCGACGAAGCCGAAGAGTCCAATCCCAAGCAGATGGTCACTTGATTCGGTGGTGTAGAGTTGGGCCTCATGAAGTAGGCCTTCGATCATGGCGCGGATGGCCGCGCGGCGATGCAGAGGAACGTAGGCACTGACCTCTGCCACGGCAAGGAAGTCGTGGTTGAGCGGAGGGGTCGGGCCGACGACCATCCCACTACGAACCAGCCGATCAGCAGGGCCAGGTTCACCGGCAAAGCCCGGCAGCAAGAACGGCACCGGGTTCAAGGGGTAGTTCGCCATGGCTGAGGTGATGGAGGTGGGCGGTGGAGTGTGGAGCGTTGATGGGACTGGGTGCTGCGGTGGTGCTAGGAAAATCGAGGCAGAAGTTGGATCGTGAGGGGTTGGGGTGGGCGAGTGAATAGCCTTGGGTCTCCACACCCATTGTTTGCTAAAACGTAGCCTACGACATGATTTCGCCAGTGTCCATAGAATCCACAGATATCACATCGAATGGTCTGCTTCGGCTTTGGTTTGGAAGCAAACAAAATGGTAGGAGCTGGGATAGCGGGAACAGAAATAGAGTTGCCAGAATAAACATCATTAGGATGGGCAGGAAGTTTGTTTCCTTTTGATGGGCAATTAGCAGATTTGTGGCCCGGAGCAGAGCAGTTAATACAAATTAATCTAGCATGGCAAGATGATTTTTGGTGACCCCGCTATAGACATCGAGAGCACATGGCCGCCCAATTTTGTGATAAAACTTGAATTTCCTTGAGAGAGTATTGGGCTTGGGCCAGGTCAGCTTTGTGCCGGGCCGATAGCCTCGCGGGCCACGAAACATGTGTCGGGGCATATTTGAAGGCCGACGACAGAAAGCATTGTGGCAGTGGAGGGTAAGGCACCGATAAGGGGCAATTGAATTGTCCCAATTTAATGCAAAGTAAATCCTGTCGCTCCTCAAGCTCCGCCTGGCGCAAGAAATGCTCAATTAATGACGCATGATCAGCGGGCGCCGTTGCCGATGAAGAATGCCCAAAGTTTTGAATGTCAGAAAGCTGCATAGGATGAGCATGATCATGATCCAAATCCATAACATGATCTCGTAATGACTGAAGAACTGAAGGACTCCTGGATGGCGATGAGGAGGATGCTTCAGCATCATTTGCATTAGAGAATTTCATATGATCAATAGGAACTAGCCCAAATTTGCATAAAACCTCCTTGGAATTATCATCCAGAGCTGAACCACAGTGAAGGAACTTCAAAGAGGATTTAAGCGAAACCGGCCGACGGGTAGCAACATCCAAAAGTTCCTCATCAGCATGCCAAGCCGAGTTCAAAATAGGTTGTAAGTAAATAAAAGTGTGATGATCATCATTATTAGAGCATCCCCCC
>NC_041380.1:576314368-576319588 GCF_002162155.2 Triticum dicoccoides
CCCCCAAAAGAGAGGCCAAAGAAGCCTAAATAAAAAAAGGGGGCCAAAGAAGCCCACACACAAAAAAGGAGAAAAGTGGGCAATGTTACTATCCTTTTTCCACATTTATGCTTCAAAGTAGCACTATGTTCTTCATATAGAGAGTCTCTTGAGTTATCACTTTCATATACTAGTGGGAATTTTTATTACTGAAATTGGCTTGTATATTCCAACGATGGGCTTCCTCAAATGCCCTAGGTCTTCATGAGCAAGCAAGTTGGATGCACACCCACTTAGTTTCAGTTTGAGCTTTCATATACTTATGGCTCCACTAGTAGAAAAAGGGTCAAATGTGAAGCACATTAGTGTCGGTTTGAATTTGAGCCGGCACTAATGTGACCATTAGTGCCGATTCCAACGGCTAGGCGGGCGAACATCATTAGTACCGGTTCGTGGGAAACCTTTAGTACCAGTTCATGCCACGAACCAGTACTAATGAGGCCAGTGCGACCGTGGTCAGGCTGGGGCCCCCACGAAGACCTTTAGTACCGGTTCATGGCATGAACCGGTACTAGAGTTTCTTAGTAAGCTGATTTTTAGTCCCACCTCGCCAAGGGAGAGGCAGTATGAGCGGTTTATAAGCCGTGAGTGCAGAGACAATGAAGAAGAGGCGCAATGCTCACCTGCACGTTGATTAGCTTCAAGCCTTTCGGAATAGCATAGATTGCACCGAGCTATGTGCAGTGCAGTCTACACTATTCCGAAAGGCTTGAAGCAAATTAACCAGCATTGCACCTCTTTTTTATTTTTAATAACTGTGAAAATGTTGAAACTTGGCATGGTATCATCATTTCACCCGCATAGCATGTGCGAAAGAGTAGAGAGGGTCACGGTAAAAACTGGACGCACTTCGTGTACAAACTGGACAATCTCTTTCGGAGTATCAGGGTTTCGGATGAGAACTCATCTGTTACATGGGCACTTCAATGCTTTTTAAACTTATTTGAACTCTAGACTTCTTGTGTGTTCAGTATGCAGCATTCAAAGCGACGTCATCAATTTCCAACATGTTCTGACATCATTTGTTGTTTTTCAGTCATTTACCTAATTGTTTAGAGAGCTAAATGACCGTGAAATTAAAAATCACTACAAAATGAACTTTGAAAATGTTGAAACTTGTCATGGTATCATCATTTCACCCGCATAGCATGTGCAAAAGAGTAGAGAGGGTCACGGCCAAAACTGGACGCACTTCGTGTACAAACTGGACAATCTCTTTCGGAGTATCAGGGTTTCGGACGAGAACTCATCTGTTACATGGGCACTTGAATGTTTTTTAAACTTATTTGACCTCCGGACTTCTTTTGCGTTCAATATGCAGCATTCAAAGCGACGTCATCAATTTCCAACATGTTCTGACTACATTTGCTATTTTTCAGTCATTTACCTAATTGTTTAGAGAGCTAAATGACCGTGAAATTGAAAATCACTACAAAATGAACTGTGAAAATGTTGAAACTTGGCATGGTATCATCATTTCACCCACATAGCATGTGCGAAAGAGTAGAGAGGGTCATGACAAAAACTGGACGCACTTCGTGTACAAACTGGACAATCTCTTTCGGAGTATCAGGGTTTCGGACGAGAACTCATCTGTTACATGGGCACTTCAATGTTTTTGAAACTTATTTGAACTCCCGACTTCTTTTGCATTCAGTATGTAGCATTCAAAGCAATGTCATAAATTTCCAACATGTTCTGACTACATTTGCTGTTTTTTAGTCATTTACCTAATTGTTTAGAGAGCTAAATGGCGGTGAAATTGAAAATCACTACAAAATGAACTGTGAAAATGTTGAAACTTGGCATGGTATCATCATTTCACCCGCATAGCATGTGCGAAAGAGTAGAGAGGGTCACGGCAAAAACTGGACGCACTTCGTGTACAAACTGGACAATCTCTTTCGGAGTATCAGGGTTTCGGACGAGAACTCATCTGTTACATGGGCACTTCAATGTTTTTTAAACCTATTTGAACTCCATACTTCTTTTGTTTTTAGTATGCAGCATTCAAAGCAACATCATCAATTTCCAACATGTTCTGACATCATTGGCTGTTTTTCAGTTATTTACCTAATTGTTTAGAGAGCTAAATGACCGTGAAATAGAAAATCACTACAAAATGAACTGGGAAAATGTTGAAACTTGGCATGGTATCATCATTTCACCCGCATAGCATGTGCGAAAGACTAGAGAGGGTCCTGACAAAAACTGGACGCACTTCGTGTACAAACTGGACAATCTCTTTCGGAGTATCAGGGTTTCGGATGAGAACTCATCTATTACATGGGCACTTCAATGCTTTTTAAACTTATTTGAACTCTAGACTTCTTGTGTGTTCAGTATGCAGCATTCAAAGCGACGTCATCAATTTCCAACATGTTCTGACATCATTTGTTGTTTTTCAGTCATTTACCTAATTGTTTAGAGAGCTAAATGACCGTGAAATTAAAAATCACTACAAAATGAACTTTGAAAATGTTGAAACTTGGCATGGTATCATCATTTCACCCGCATAGCATGTGCAAAAGAGTAGAGAGGGTCACGGCCAAAACTGGACGCACTTCGTGTACAAACTGGACAATCTCTTTCGGAGTATCAGGGTTTCGGACGAGAACTCATCTGTTACATGGGCACTTCAATGTTTTTTAAACTTATTTGAACTCCGGACTTCTTTTGCGTTCAATATGCAGCATTCAAAGCGACGTCATCAATTTCCAACATGTTCTGACTACATTTGCTATTTTTCAGTCATTTACCTAATTGTTTAGAGAGCTAAATGACCGTGAAATTGAAAATCACTACAAAATGAACTGTGAAAATGTTGAAACTTGGCATGGTATCATCATTTCACCCACATAGCATGTGCGAAAGAGTAGAGAGGGTCATGACAAAAACTGGACGCACTTCGTGTACAAACTGGACAATCTCTTTCGGAGTATCAGGGTTTCGGACGAGAACTCATCTGTTACATGGGCACTTCAATGTTTTTGAAACTTATTTGAACTCCCGACTTCTTTTGCATTCAGTATGTAGCATTCAAAGCAATGTCATAAATTTCCAACATGTTCTGACTACATTTGCTATTTTTCAGTCATTTACCTAATTGTTTAGAGAGCTAAATGGCCGTGAAATTGAAAATCACAACAAAATGAACTGTGAAAATGTTGAAACTTGGCATGGTATCATCATTTCACCCACATAGCATGTGTGAAAGAGTAGAGAGGGTCACGGCAAAATCTGGACGCACTTCGTATACAAACTGGACAATCTCTTTCAGAGTATCAGGGTTTTGGACGAGAACTCATCTGTTACATGGGCACTTCAATGTTTTTAAACTTATTTGAACTCCGGACTTCTTTTGTGTTCAATATGCAGCATTCAAAGCGACGTCATCAATTTCCAACATGTTCTAACTACATTTGTAGTTTTTTAGTCATTTACCTAATTGTTTAGAGAGCTAAATGACCGTGAAATTGAAAATCACTACAAAATGAACTGTGAAAATGTTGAAACTTGGCACGGTATCATCATTTCACCCACATAGCATGTGCGAAAGAGTAGAGAGGGTCACGGCCTAAACTGGACGCACTTCGTGTACAAACTGGACAATCTCTTTCGCAGTATCAGGGTTTCGGACGAGAACTCATTTGTTACATGGGCACTTCAATGTTTTTTAAAGTTATTTGAACTCCGGACTTCTTGTGTGTTTAGTATGCAGCATTCAAAGCGACGTCATCAATTTCCAACATGTTCTGACATCATTTGCTATTTTTCAGTCATTTACCTAATTGTTTAGAGAGCTAAATGACCGTGAAATTGAAAATCACTACAAAATGAACTGTGAAAATGTTGAAACTTGGCATGGTATCATCATTTCACCCGCATAGCATGTGAGAAAGAGTAGAGAGGGTCACGGCAAAAACTGGAAGCACTTCGTGTACAAACTGGACAATCTCTTTCAGAGTATCAGGGTTTCGGACGAGAACTCATCTGTTACATGGGCACTTCAATGTTTTTTAAACTTATTTGAAATCCTGACTTCTTTTGTTTTCAGTATGCAGCATTCAAAGCGACGTCATCAATTTCCAACGTGTTCTGACATCATTTGCTGTTTTTCAGTCATTTACCTAACTGTTTAGAGAGCTAAATGACCGTGAAATTGAAAATCACTACAAAATGAACTGTGAAAAGTTGAAACTTGGCATGGTATCATCATTTCACCCGCATAGCATGTGTGAAAGAGTAGAGAGGGTCACGACAAAAACTAGACGCACTTCGTGTACAAACTGGACAATCTCTTTCGGTGTATCAGGGTTTCGGACGAGAACTCATTTGTTACAGCGGCACTTCATTTTTTAAAACTTATTATAACTCCAGACTTTTTGTGCATTCACTATGCACCATTCAAAGCCACGCCATCAACTTTCAACCATCAACTTGGCATGGTATATAAAAAAATGAATAGAAGAAAATAAATAAAGTAGAAAAGAAAAAAAGCAGAAAAGAAAAAATAGCAGAAAAGAAAAAAAACTATAGCAGAAAAGAAAAACTATATAAAAAACTACTCAGAAATAAATAGAAGAAAATAAATATAGCAGAAAAGAAAAAAAACTACTCAGAAATAAATAGAAGAAAAAATAAAGCAGAAAAGAAAAAAATATAAAAAAATTTGGGGCGCTGCCCTGTGGGCCTGCTAGACCACCGGCGTGCAATTTCAAGCCCACAAGGCCCAGCAGACTCACAGGGCAGTGCGCCGTAGTTAGGCCCAGAAGCCTGCTTTATAGAGGAGTTCGAAAGGGCAGCCGCGGCTGGGTTTATAAACCAGTGCGGCTGCCCTTCGCCCGGCGAGGTGGGACTAAACTTTGTGCACCGCGGGTGGCAGCGCACAACCTTTAGTACCGGTTGGTGGCTCCAACCGGTACTAAAGGGTGGTCTTTAGTACCGGTTGGTGGCTCCAACCGGTACTAAAGGGTGCTCTTCCCGCCTCTTGGCCTGACCAAAGTTGGCCTTTAGTACCGGTTGGTGGCTCCAACTGGTACTAAAGGCCCATCCTATATAAGAAAACACTTCAAAAAAATCAGTTTCTCATCTGCTTCTTCTCCTCTGTCCCGTCGCCCGCCGCCCCCGTCGCTGCCCCCTTCAACGCCCCCGTCGCCACCCCTCGTCGCCGCCCCCGTC
>NC_041380.1:576320274-576372055 GCF_002162155.2 Triticum dicoccoides
TAGTAAGTGTTTAATGTTTCACCTATATATGAACATATGTTAGATATTAATGTCAAATGTTAGATGAATTAGATATAAATTATATGTCAGATATATATTTAATTGAGTTATATGAGATTTGATTATCTAATTAACATTTTATTATATAGAACTAGCTACCTTATTTTTAGTAAGAAAATTAATAGAACTAGTTTAGTTGAATTAGTTGAATTAATTAGTTCAACTAGTTAGTTGAATTAGTTGAGCTACTTTATTTAGGTATATTTTTCGTAAGTGCTTAGTTGAATTAGTTCAATTAATTAGTTGAACTAGTTGAATTAATAGAATTAGTTGAATTAATAGAACTAATAAGTGTTTAATGTTTCACCTATGAACATAGGAATGTCGTCTGACGACGAACACGATTTCATTATGTGCGAATACTGTGAAGACCAGCGCGGCCTGTCCGGCAGAAATTTTCTAGTTGATGATAGACGCTTCAGCATCAAGCTGGATGCGAAATTCGAAGTGGATACAGTAAGTCACAACGACAAGTCTTTTTTCGTAATTAAGCATGACTTATGCTTCATTTGCTTCAACTTTTAATTTTAATTTTTCACTATTCTACTAGCGTATCCCCTGCCATGCAAGAATTTTTGTCTTGGATAAGATAGGTTTCAGTCCTAACGAAACTATGGAGGTAAAAAGAGTTTACTTGAAGACCGAGCATGGTTATACCTTCAACGTCAAATTATACAATGCAGACACATACATCTATTTTGAATGCAAGACTTGGCAAGCACTATGCAAGGCTTATGCATTTGAGCCTGATATGGTTATCACCTTTGATATTCGTCCGGAAGATGATATTGAAGGTAATAGAGACATCTGGGTCGATGTGCAGACGCCTCCAGTTCTACCATTATGTGAGTTTCTCAACCATATTTATGTCTTCGATATGAGATTATTTGAACCAGTTGAATAATTAATAGATCTCAATTTATATTGACAGCTTATTTCCAAACAATCAAACATGTCTGGCGCTTGGTAGACAAGACCGTCCATTGTCCCGGGGCTGAACTAAACTGCGAGGAGACAAGTCATTATGTTTCATGGCTTGAGGATCTTGATGCTGTCAAGACAAAAAAAATTCCTGCACTTAGAAATGTTAGTACTCAAAACGTGCGGCCAATAGTGTTCGTACCAAACTACGGTCACATATATTTAGGAAAGATGGTAAGATTTCTACTATTTCTCCTCAGTGCGTCTTTTGCATACATTATTTTTTTAAGATAAACTTCATTGCTAAGTATGTTACTATACGATGTTCTTCAACAGGGACTCCCGATGAATGTTGTGCCTGATTGGATCGAGACTAAAGGTACCATGAATATTGTTAGCTTACGGCCAAGATATCCTACAATGCACTTTAGTGCATTCAGGATTTCTAATAGCAAGGAATGCTTAATAGTAAAAGACTGGAGCAAAATTGTGAACGATCGCAGAGAAGTACTAGGGGGCAGCAATCAGAAGTGCAACTCACGATTAGGAGACAGGTTCATCTGCATGCTCCAATATGATGAATCAGGAAATCTATACATGTTCTATGCTATTTTACCTAAGAGACAGCAGCAGGAGTGATTAATTAGCTAGTTCATGCTCTTAGTACTTGTCCTCTCATGTCCGGTTTCTTCGTCCTGAACTTAATCTCAAAGAGTGATTTGCTTTTGTGGTGTTATGAATGCTTGTAATATCATTTCAATGTTGAACTCGATGATATCTTTGCTTCTGGTACAAGTGAATGTTTCTTCTTTAAGCTAGTGTTGGTGGTGATTAGATAGCGGTAATGACTATATGATGATTAAGTAGTGGTAATGAGACGACTATTATATGATGATTTTTAGCTAGCTATGAAAACTGTTGTTGGTGATGATATATATGATGCAAGAGTTTTTATATTAGTATGATGATGCTGATGATGAGTTATTATATCATTTATGAATGAAACCGCAGATTAGTTTCAACTGGATGGATTCTAGCAAAGTGATCAAGTATATGCCATATCCATATTACCCCGATCACTTAATTAGGTGATCAAGTATATATAATATGGATATGACATATACTTGATGACTTAGCACGATCCAGTCAAACTAATCTGTGGTACATTCACCTAATGATTTAACAACTCATTATAATGTAAAACAATCACTAAATTAAATTGAAAACACAAAATTAAACTAAAAATAAAAAATAAAACCAAAACACACCCAGACATTTAGTACCGGTTGGTGTTACCAACCGGTACTCATGTCCTACGCGCCCACGGAGCTGGCTCGTGCCACGTGGTTGCCCTTTAGCACCGGTTCGTGCTGAACCAGTACTAAAGGGGGGGGGGCTTTAGTGTCCACACTTTAGTGCCGGTTACCGAACCGGCACTAAAGGGCCTTACGAACCGGTACTATTACCCGGTTCTGCACTAGTGCTCTAGTGCATCTGTTGCATGGCAATCCCTACTCACTCACATTGATATCTATTGATGGGCATCTCCATAGCCCATTGATACGCCTAGTTGATGTGAGACTATCTTCTCCTTTTTTTTCTTCTCCACAACCACCATTCTATTCCACCTATAGTGCTATATCCATGGCTCATGCTCATGTATTGCGTGAGGGTTGAAAATGCTGAAGCGCGTTAAAAGATATGAACCAACTGCTCGGCTTGTCATTGAGGTTGTGCATGATGTGCATATTTTGTGTGGTGAAGATGGAGCATAGCCAGACTATATGATTTTGTAGGGATAGCTTTCTTTGGCCTTGTTATTTTGAAAAGACATGATTGCTTTATTAGTGGGCTTGAAGTATTATTGTGTTTATGTCAAATGATAGACTATTGCTTTGAATCACTCGTGTCTTAATATTCATGCCATGATTAGATATGTGCTCAAGATTATGCCAGGTAGCATTCCACATCAAAAATTATCCTTTTTATCATTTACCTACTCGAGGATGAGCATGAATTAAGCTTGGGGATGCTGATATGTCTCCGTCGTATCTATAATTTTTGATTGTTCCATGCCAATATTCTACAACTTTCATATACTTTTGGCAACTTTTTATACTATTTTTGGGACTAACATATTGATCCAGTGCCCAGTGCCAGTTCCTATTTGTTGCATGTTTTATGTTTCGCAGAATATCCATATCAAACGGAATCCAAACGGGATAAAAACGGACGGAGCTTATTTTTGGAATATTTGGAAAATTCCGGAAGAAAAATCCACGTGAGACGGTACCCGAGGTGCACGAGGCAGGGGGCGTGCCTGCCCCCTGGGCGCGCCCCTGACCCTCGTGGGCCACCCGTTAGGCGGTTGATGCCCTTCTTCGGCCGCAAGAGAGCTAACTTTTGGTAAAAAATCACGGCGAAGGTTTCAGTCCAATCGGAGTTACGGATCTCCATATATATACAAAACGGTGAAAGGGCCACAAAACAAAATGCAGAAACAGAAAGAGATAGAGAGACAGATCCAATCTCGGAGGGGCTCTCGCCCCTCCCATGCCATGGGGGCCAAGGACCAGAGGGGAAACCATTCTCCCATCTAGGGAGGAGGTCAAGGAAGAAGAGGAAGAAGGGGGCCCCTCTCCCCCTCTCCTCCGGTGGCGCCAGAACGCTGCCATGGCCACCATCATCATCACCGCGATTTTCACCAACACCTCCGCCATCTTCACCAACATCTCCATCACCTTCCCCCCTCTATCTACAGTGGTCCACTCTCCCGCAACCCGCTGTACCCTCTACTTGCACATGGTGCTTTATGCTTCATATTATTATCCAATGATGTGTTGCCATCCTATGATGTCTGAGTAGATTTTCGTTGTCCTACCGGTGGTTGATGAATTGCTATGATTGATTTAATTTGCTTGTGGTTATGTTGCTGTCCTTTGGTGCCCATCATATGAGCGCGCGCGTGGATCACACCATAGGGTTAGTTGTATGTTGATAGGACTATGTATTGGAGGGCAAGGGTGACAGAAGCTTCAGTCTAGCATAGAAATTGGTGCATACAGGATTGAAGGGGGACCAATATATCTTAATGCTATGGTTGGGTTTTACCTTAATGACCGTTAGTAGTTGCGGATGCTTGCTAATAGTTCCAATCATAAGTGCATAGAATTCCAAGTAAGGGATGACATGCTAGCAGTGGCCTCTCCCACATAAAACTTGTTATCGGTCTAGTAAAGTAGTCAATTGCTTAGGGTCAACTTCGCAACTCCTACCACCACTTTTCCACACTCGCTATACTTACTTTGTTGCTTCTTTATCTAAACAACCCCTAGTTTTTATTTACGTAATATTTATTATGTTGCAAACCTATCCAACAACACCTACAAAGTACTTCTAGTTTCATACGTGTTCTAGGTAAAGCGAACGTCAAGCGTGCATAGAGTTGTATCGGTGGTCGATAGAACTTGAGGGAATATTTGTTCTACCTTTAGATCCTCGTTGGGTTCGACACTCTTATTTATCGAAAACTGTTGCGATCCCCTACACTTGTGGGTTATCAATGAGCTTGCCATGATTGTCTTCCCTCTTCTCATATGGGCAGTCTGCAACAAAGTGGCTCACATTGCCACAATTATAGCATGTCCTCAAACGTTGCTTGCCCTTGTCGCTACCTGAGTTGTTCTTGTTGAAGTTGGGCCTTGAGTTCTTATTGCTCCAAAATTGCCTTGAAGCGAGAGCCATGTGCTCATGATAAGCATATTTTGTATCTTCGGGGTTACTCTCCTCTTCTTCCTCTTCATCCTCTTCTTCTACACTAGCCTTGGCCTTCAAGGCAAGGTTGGGCTTCTTTGCGCGTTGAGAACGCAACACCGCATTGTCGACGGTCTTGTCAAAGATCCTCATTGCCACAAACTCATCCAAAACTTCACTTGAGGACAAGGCGTGGAAGTCCGGCCTTTGATGGATGACGGAGGACATGGCCTTATGGTAAGGCATCATGGCCTTGAGAAACTTGCGCTTAATCCAATTCTCATCCGTATCCTTTCTCTCATGATCTCGGAGTGAGACCGTGAGAGTGGTTAATCTCCGGTAAAGCTCACGAGGTTCTTCATCTTCATTCATTGCAAACTCATCGGCTTCATCTTGAACCACTTCATAGTTGAAGCGTTGAATGCTTGCGCTTCCCTTGTAAACGGAAACACCATGTTGCCATGCTTCCTTGGCCACGGTGAAAGATCGGAGATGCACAATATCTTCGGGAGGGATGGCCTCTTGGAGAATGCAAAGAGCGGACATGTTGAATTGATGATCCGCGACCTCTCTAGGAGTGAAGTTGCTTGGGTCATGTGGATAGAAACCTTGCTCAATAATTCTCCAAAGGTTAGTAGAACTACGATTTAAATGACGTTTAAAGCGATACACCCAAGAGGCAAAATCTTCATTTTTCACAAACTTGGGAGGACGACCAACATGATTCAAATGAGTGGAGGGAACCGGTCCTCCATAAGTAAGTGGAGGTTCAACATGGGTAAAGATGCCATTTCCACTTCTACCACTAGATAAAGGAACTTTGCCACTCGTAGTTTCCCCCTTGTCAAAGTTAGCATCCGTCACCTTGTTAGCGGGATCTTGAACCATGTGTTTGCAGTCCATGTTAGAAAAATGTGTCCTCAGTACATGGTGAAGTAATTTTTATATATTCGCTCTATTGGACCAACTGTTCAAGATCAATTTCTCTAGTTTTTTAGCGCGATGTTCTTGTTGGTCGTGCAGTGTCGTACCACTGCGCTGGCACCCTCGGAACCATCTTCCTGGATGTAGTTTCATGGCAGCTTATCTCATTAGTTAGATGTATGATAAAAGTCCCTGCTTGCGTCACGAGCTACTAGACTACATGTAGTCACTTCACTCCAACAGGATGCCCACATAACTGAACATGGCACAAACTCTAAGTAGGCTGTATGAGGTATATCTTAGCTGAATCCGCTCGTTTGATTCGCGTACCACCAAAATCTGAGACCTGAATGCACACACACGTGTACTATCAATAGGCTCATTTGTTTCGTATTGCTTTCCCATCGACAAGTGCCAAACAACCGTAGCACCGCAAAAGCATAGACATTGGTGAATACTACGCACAGCCACACTCTACTTTGTTCGAATAGGTTCCAAATTCATACACATTCAACATAGTATACTGGGTAACACCGACCCAAATCACTTGCACACTAGCAGTGTGGGATGCAAGCTAAATTTGAGGGGGATGAAGTCTTAGAGAATAACAATGTCTGGGAAACCTGGAAGCATCACCACACCATAGAGACTGGGATGGTAACTAACACTCCCCACCCGGCACACACCTAAACATGATTAGGCATGTAGCAGTTCTCTCGCTAACTTGACATAGGTTTCACCCAAAATAAGACCCATCATATTGAGCTTAGAAAGGCAGGATGTCCTCCAACACAAAGTCTGGCAGTTCAGCATTGTTTGCCCTCATAGAGATCACCTCATATGCTATTGATTGACGCATGTACAGCAGACGTCCCTGAACATTTAAGTTCATATGTTAGATATCCCCGGCCAATATCAACTATTATGTCGGTTAAAGTTGGTCACATACCGGTGTCAGTACAGTCTGAAGGTACAACCGAGTGTAATTCCTGATGTAGTTGATAATGCGTAGCCAGCTGTCCTCACTGCAAGTCAGTAGGGGAAATCATGATTACTTACGGAAAATAATATCAGTTGCGAATTTAGTTCTCGGTAGAGATATCAACATACATCACACAACTGGCATGCATGGCGGTGTTGTAGCTGATCCTCCAACCCTGAGACGGGACGTACCACCCAGCGATATTTGCATGGACGCATCGACGAAGACCTTCCAGAATTAAGTTTGCATTGTCTTCATGCACTATAAGAAATATTTCAACTAGTGACCTTCTGTCAATGACCCTGAAAGAATTGGTCATAGATCTATGACCATTTGAGATCAATTGGTCAAAAGCTGTTCAGGGGGCTCCAAACCCTCAACTATATCGACCATTTTGGTCAGAAAGGTCGTAATTTCCTTACACGAAATGGTCATAAAGCAGACAACACTGGTCTATTGCCTTACTTCTAGCTGATCACGACCAATATAGATGGCCATAACCTTGTAAATTGTGGTGGATTGCTATGACTAGGCGCCACCTCATCAGTTTTGCCTATGTGTCATGTCCATGTGTCAATTTTTGCCCTAGGTTGTGAAGCAACCTATATTTCTGTCATTCCCAAAATTCCCCAAAAATTCTCATAAATTCTCTAGGTCATATCTTCATCAAATATGTAAAAATCCTTCCTTGCCTAGTTAAAAATAATTCAAAAATATTCATTTTCCTTTTCTGTTCACAACAATACTTTGTGAAGGAAGTGACATTTATATATTCTTGATTGCCCTCAAAAGTTTTGCGCACTCTTTCCTATCCAAATCATTGCCTCATGACAAAATTCAGCTCCATTTGCCCAGTAAATCTTCCTCGGCAAATTTCCAAAGTTTTTTCCACCTAGAAGCATTGTGAAGGAAGTACCATTTTTATATATCCAAATGGCATGAAACTTATACAGTTCCTTCATATGCCTAAATTGTCACCCTCCTCCAAATTGCAGCTCAGTCAAATCATCTATGTGAGCGCAGGTTCAATTTATATTTCATGGCCAGATTGGCACATTGCAAAGCAAGTATTATCCAGATCCCTCCTATTACCCTCAAACTTTTTGGTCACTCTTCCATACCCAAATAATTGCCACATGATAATATTCAGCTCCATTTTCCTGGTAAACCTTTCTCAGGAAATTTCCAAAGTTTCTATCTCGAGAGAAGCTTTGTGAAGTAAGTACTAGCTAGGCTTACCCAAATGATCTGAAAATTTACTAGGGCATGACCATACCTATGTAACTTACCTACACCAAATTTGAGCTCATTTCATTTATCCAATTTCTCTCGCTAATTTTCCCAAGTTTCTGTCCAGGGAATAGCATTGTGAAGGAAGTACCACTTTGGCATGTCCAAATGATATCAAATTTCTACAGTGCCTTCCTATGCCCAAATAACCACCCCCACCAAATTTCAGCTCAATCCATTCATTGTTTTGAGCCCAGCTTCAACATTCATATTTATGTCCAGTGTATTACTTTGCAAAGCAAGTACCACCTAGGCTCCTCCTTTTGAGCTAAAGAATTGTGAAGACAGTCTTCTTAGTAGATGATCATCCTCAGCCAAAACTCACGCCCATTGGCCACGTGCATTTCCCGTATCGCTAATCGAACACTTGGCTGCTAATTCATGTTTGAGCATAGTTCTGTCTCCTCGTGAGAATATTATGTTGTAATTTTCATCCTAGCACCTGCCTGGGGAGTACCCAACCCCCTAGACATGCCTAGTCCGCCCATAACACATGCCAACGCCACAGCCACGCGCTGACCACGCGGCGGGCATGCGAGTTTACGCGCTCTGGAGTTGGGGCCCTCGTCCACCATTCAAACGTCGATGTATCACCACCAAACCATGTATTTCTAATTAAATAGATACTTATATACCTAGAAATGATTTTTGTAAAAAATAAAGAACAAACTATAAGGTAGATGCAGTTCAAAATTGACCAGCTTCCTACAGATTCGACAGAAATTTGCCATTTTCACAAGTGGTGGATCAAAACTTTTGACACCCAACCATTTCGTCAATTATGCATTAAATATGGCCTAATATTTTAGAAAAATTATTTGTTCCAATTTTGCAACAAATATATGGTAGCCCCTTCACAAAAAAACTCATTTTGGGCATTCAAAAAATGGAAAATGAATTTTTCGTGCAAAGAAAATGAAAACTCCCTTAGGCAACATTGTTTGGAATTCCAAGATGCACCCTTGTGCACAATCTGAGATCATTTGAACAAACTATGCCATGAATGTGGCCATAAGATTGATCATTTGGCTTGAAATCCCTGAATCTTCACACATGATAGCTCATTTCTGAGAACACTTTTTAAAAAATAATTGCCGTATTACAAGTTTATTCTTTTTCCTGGAAACTTGGTCACATATAATGACACAAATGAGAAGGTTTTCCAATTTTTTGATTTTTTTTGAATTTTTTATGCCAGTTTTGAAATGTGATCAAAATGATGGGTTTGACCGTTCCTAGCTAGTGGTTGAATCTTGGAAAACTTTTGATGTTTCTGTGATTAAATAGATACTTATGTACCTGGAAATGGTTTTTTGAAAAAATAAAGAGAAAACTATGAGGTAGATGTAGTTCAAATTTGACCTGCTTCCTACTGAATCGGCGGAATTTTGTCTTTTTCACCCAAGGTGGATCAAGGCTTTTGACACCCAACTATTTGGTCAATTGTGAACCAAATATGGCCTAGTATTTTAGAAAAATGATTTGGTCCAATTTTGCAACAAATATATGGTAGGTCCTTCACAAAAAGAACTCAATTCGGGCACTCGGAAAATGGAAAATGAATTTTCCGTGCAAAGAAAATGAAAACTCCCTTAGGCAACATTGTTTGGAATTCCAAGATGCACCCTTGTGCACTGTATGAGATCATTTGAACAAATTATGCCATGAATGTGGCCATAAGATTGATCATTTGGCTTGAAAACCTTGAATCTTCACGCATCATAGCTCATTTCTGAGAACACTTTTTTAAAATAATTGTAGTATTACAAGTTTATTATTTTTCCTGGAAACTTGGTCACATATAATGAAACAATGCGAAGGTTTTCCAATTTTTTGATTTTTTTAATTTTTATGCCCGTTTCGAAATGCGGTCAAAACGGCGGGTTTGAGCGTTGCTAGCTAGTGGTTGAATCTTGGAAAAATTTTGATGTTTCTATTATTAAATAGGTACTTATGTACCTATAAATAATTTTTGGAAAAAATAAACAGCAAACTATGAGGCGGCTGCAGTTCAAATTTGACCCGCTTCCTACTTAATCGGCGGGAATTTGTCTTTTTCACCAGAGGTGGATCAAGGATTTTGACACCCAGCCATTTGGTCAATTATGAATTAAATATGGCCTAGTATTTTAGAAAATTGATTTGGTCCAATTTTGCAACAAATATATGGTAGGTCCTTCACAAAAAAACTCATTTCGAGCACTCAGAAAATGGAAAATGAATTTTCCGTG
Organism: Triticum dicoccoides; assembly: GCF_002162155.2. Classification (NCBI taxonomy): domain Eukaryota; kingdom Viridiplantae; phylum Streptophyta; class Magnoliopsida; order Poales; family Poaceae; genus Triticum; species Triticum dicoccoides. Next base: position 576,330,436 of record NC_041380.1, read on the forward strand.
CAAAGAAAATGAAAACTCCCTTAGGCAACATTGTTTGGAATTCCAATATGTACCCTTGTGCACAATATGAGATCATTTTAACAAACTATGCCATGAATGTGGCCATAAGATTGATCATTTGGCTTGAAAACCCTAAATCTTCATGTATAATAGCTCATTTCTGAGAACACTTTTTTAAATAATTGTCGTATTACAAGTTTATTATTTTTCTTGGAAACTTGGTCACATATAATGACACAATGTGAAGGTTTTCCAATTTTTTGATTTTTTTGAATTTTTTATGCCCGTTACGAAATGCGATCAAAACGACAGGTTGGACAGTTAGTAGCTAGTGGTTGAATCTTGGAAAACTTTTGATGTTTCTATGATTAAATAGATACTTATGTACCTAGAAATGATTTTTGGAAACAATAAAGAGCAAGCTATGAGCCAGCTACAGTTCAAATTTGACCCGCTTCCTACTAAATTAGCGGAAATTTGTCTTTTGTCAAGAGAGGTGGATCAAACTTTTGACATCCAACCATCTGGTCAATTGTGCATTAAATATGTACTAGTATTTTATAAAATTGATTTGGTATAATTTTGCAACAAGTATATGGTAGGTCCTTCACAAAAGAATTCATTTTGGGCACTTGAATAATGATTAAAAATAGCTACAAAGATAAAAATTGCATGCAAATTTGCGATCATCCATAAAATGTGGTCTAACTTGAGAGAAAATTTTAGTTGTGCCGTTTTGAAAAATAGTTTTGATAGCTGCTTCACAAAACCCTCCAAGTTTTAGTACTTAGAAACTATTTTTCTGAACCAATCAGGGCTCTTCACACGGATCACCCCCCTTAGTCGATCTGAACCGTCCACATCCGACAGATCCAACGCCCCCAGGTATCTCCAACCCAACCCAAACCCTAGCAGCCCCCCTCTCCCTGCTCGATCCAGATCTCTCTCCCCCTCTCCCCGATCTCAGATCTCGCTCCCCTCATCTCCCACATCGCCGCCGCCACCCACCCCGACCCCATCCCTCCCCTCGTCTCCCTCCCAAACCTTGTCGCCGGTGGCCTCTCCCCCTCCTCTCCGCATCCCTCCCACCTCGTCCCCATCTCTCTCCCACACGACGTTGACAGACTAGGAGCAAAACCAAAATCCCCCAAGCCCAACCCACTTCGTCTGCCCTCTTCCTCGATCCTGTGGCCGCTGCCGCCCCTCATTCCACTAGCGACGGGCTTCCTCGCCGGTGACCTCGCTGCCCTTCTCCCGCACCGCTGCCGCCCCTACCCTCTCGCCCTTTCCCACCTTCTCCCTCTTCCCTTGGTCGTTACGCGACTTGGAGCAAAATCCGCGACGTACCACCACCGGCTCGTCGTTAACTGCTCCCGCAGCCCCTCCTCTCCCCCATCCTGCTTCCTTCGAGCCCGCGCCTCACTCTTCTCTGCTGATCTGCGCAGGTCTCCTTCGCCTACGGCGAGAGGTGCGGACCTCAGCTCCACGGAACGGCTTTGTCAGTTGATTCCATCGTGCTCACGTCGTCTCCGTGCTCCTTGCAGGGACGGGGCGCTGTACGCGCTCGGCATGGAAGCCTGCGGCGCGGATGCCGTTGACGACAAGGAGCTCCACCTCGTTCACCACAGGGATGGCCAGCTCCACATTAAGGTCCCCCCTCGCCCCTGGTCCGATCCCCTCTGGTTTTTGTGCGAATTGGTTGCTGTGAGTTGCCATGCTCCGATTGCATCGATCCGGCAGCTGTAATTGATTTTTTGGGGACACAATGTTTTGTTCTACAACAGTACTGATCTAGCTCGTAGTTAAGTAGGAAGGGACTGACTCGAACAATCTATCCACATCATTTGAAAGTCTCCAATCCATACTCCAGTTTTATTGAATTCCGGTTGATTTGAACTGTTGTCAGTGGGGGTAGTACTTATCTTACTTGAGAGCTTAGGCTTGAGATTAGTCCACGGCTGAGTGGTACCCATAACTCGACTGCTCATTTCAGGTCTTATGTTTAGATGCGTGGCTCTCTAGTGTGTAGATGCGTGTGCCGTCGTTAGTTTGCACTTGAGGCACCTAGTGCTTGCCCATTGCTCTGTAGGTCTGTGTTACCTGTACTGATCTTCTGTTTGTAATGTTTGAGTCTGCTCCATCATCGATCTGTAGGCCTACTTGACAGTCATAAACTTGCATTATTTAGCCACTGGTAGGGTAGGATATACCCATATGTGGTCAGTATAGGAACCAGGGTCCCCTAATTGCTAGCCAAACTTGTGTAATGATCTCTTGTTACCTTCTACTAATGTTTAGTCTTGTTTTTTTATTGCTTCTGTATTGGTATTCAGAAATAAAATTTATATGTTTCTATATATGTTCTTTTAGATAAGTATGACAATACACAACTGAATGAAGGTTGATTGATGTCGTGGCTGCAGCTGGTCTTGAATTAGCATGCATGTTTACATTCAGTATTGCCAGCACTGGCCATTAATAGCACTTGCTATTGTGGTTCACCTGTTATATTAGGAAATGCACCTAGTCTTGAGATGCGTGCTTCCCTCGTCTTTCCCATATCAAAATCATGTCTATGAATTGGTGTTCTTGAAAACCAAGGAATGCTTCTATTCCTTGTCGGTGTTCTTCTTATTCTGTTATAAGATGAACCAACTCGTTATTTGTTTGGTGGTTTGGCTTGCATACATGTTCTTTTTCCGCAGAAATATGTCGCGGTTCCTTGCAGAATAAATAAGTAACCATTATAGATAATCTTGTAAATGTAAAATTCTTGGAATTATTGTTTTCCTTCTGTATAATTACCTGTTTATTATTTTGCCGATGTTGTAAGTTAATGATGACAACTAGGGGATCCACCGCCACGACGACGCTCCGCACATGGTCCAACTCGGCTACAACCTCCTCTACCGCGTACAGCGGCCGCGGTTGTCTGCGGCATCAAGTACAACCTCCTCTTCGGTGAGCCCATCTCCTACCTCTAGCTCCCTATTTTGTTCTATTGTAGAAGTACCTTGCTCTGTTCCAATGCATCATATTTTTTTCATAAAATGCTCTAGTGAACTAGATTCATACATAAGTTGGCTACTTTTCCTCAAGTTATTTTTGCATTTATAAACCTCTTTGAACTTTTCTAGTTCTTGAGTGTATCCATGTATAAACTTTTTATACAAATAGTTTTGGAATGTGTTTTTTTGTTAGCTTATGTCATGCATCACAAATGGTATCAAGTTCTAGTTTTAGTTTTGTTGTTAACCTTTGTAATCCATGTCAACACACAATAAGTATATGAATGAATCCGTTGAGTATCTGAAACTAGATGTTTTGTTGCTCATAGTAATTAAAAAGAGCGGTGAGTTTCTCATCACACACTGTTATTATCACTTCATGGCTTGATCTATTGTGTCAGGCTGTTGTAGGTGCTGAACTGTGATCATGTTTTATGGCCCACATGCATGCTACGTGTTGGCTGTCTTGGCATGACGTGCACGAAAACTTCACGGCAATCATACGAAATAGCACTTCTTAATTTTCATGCAGACTTGCTCTAGCTCTTCTTAATTTTCATGCATGTTTCTTTCCGGACTTAATCTTACTAAATAGGACCCCATCACTTGCTGTTGTTGTTATTCACACTAATCCTCGCTGTTCTGTTTTCTTCTTGGAAGATATTTTGCCTAAATTCAAGACGAAAGAAGATGTTCAAAGAAGCGCCAAGACATTTTTGTAGCAAGTTATGTAATAATAGCTGGGTTATCTGGGCATTGTGAACTGCAGAATTTCATGTATCTTCTCTATTTTTGAATGAAATGTTGTATGTTTCAGAATTTCAATTTTTGTTTCATATGAAATAGTAATTATGTATGTGATTTGAAAATGTGTGCAATGGAAACATGGCTCATGTGACCCACTTATAAAAATAATTTGAGCGCATTTGAAATTTCTTACGTGTGAGGCCAGTGTATGAGACTATGATATTTGGGACAAATGTAAAACAGTGGAAAATATAATGGCAAAAAATAAAAGATCACACGCTGTAAAAGGCCGCATCTAGAAATAAAAAGGCTGAATTGCTGGGCCAGGCCCATGTAGCTAGCAAAAATTAATAGGAAAAATAAATATTAAAAAGCCTGAATTGTTGGACTAGGCCCATGTAGAAAACCGAATTGTACCGGGCTGATTCTTGTGCCACGTCAGCTTGCCACATTGGATGCTAGTGACAAAAAATTTGGCCGTGGAACCAACGACCTTTTACATATCACAAAGAAGGTCACTAATTTCAGTTTACGACCGCCAGCTTTTGACCATCTGTTTTTGGTCGCAAAAAGGTCGCAAATGAAAAACAATGACCATTCAGTGACCAATAGTGATGGTCGCAAGTTGACATATTTCTTGTAGTGATGCTTGGCCTTCATCACCTCTTGATCTAATGATGTCTCGCATGGGTCACTACTAGATTTCCCATTATAACCGAGGGTCAAATTACCGTCGGATATTTTCCTTCACCGTCATCTTTCTTTATAACTGACGCTACACCGTCGGCAATCTCCCGTCGGCTATGCTTGGTCGGCCATTACAATAATAGCTGACGGTACCGTAGGTTAATACATTTTTCCATGGTATTTGGCTGACGGTGAGCCGCCGGTCATATTTTGGTCGCGATCCAGCTCCCCAAAACTCGACGATGCTCATATCTGACGGTTTCCCGTGGGGAATTTATTTCCTGACAGTTATCAATTTCCCTCAGCTTTTGCAATAGGTGACGGCATATTTGGCCCCTCGGGGTTCATTATAACTAGGAGAAGAACCAAACTGTCAGCTAGTATAATCGCTGACTGTGCATACACCCCTTCATTTATTCCTATAGTTGAGAGGCCGACGAACACCCTATGTATAGTCACCCTTAGAGGATTGTTTTTCATTTCAAATATATCACAGAATTGCACAGCCCACACATGACCAAGTAACATATATTGTATATAGCACAACTTTCAAAATATCAGAAGAGTTGCATCAGAATTACATTGATCATGATGAGTAATCTAGAAAGTTTAAAATGCAAAAAAAACTAAGATATAATGGTCCAAGCATTATGCATAAGCTAGATTGACCAAAACCCCATGATTTCACTTTGTTGAACGTCTTGAAGAAAGATCACTAGACTCGTCACCCTTCATCACCATATGGATCATAATGCTCGTCGCCAAATAGATCATAACAATCATCGCCATAGACATCATCACCCTTGCCATAGATCATGATTCTTCAGTACTGTCTCCCATTCCTAAGAAATGATTAGACTAGATGTAAGGGAGATGAAAACGACATACTGTAGTTTAAATTTAATTGATGATACAAAAAAAGGAACTTAGATGTTCTAATTGACTGGTTAGATATCTAACAGTATGACTACGTACTCACCTTTTGGTCCTTCACATGCAATTTTCAGGGTTACATGAATCAGCAGGAACGCAACTCCAAATAATAGACTGAGTACTACACGTTGCTCTGTGTACAAAAGGAATATACCAATAAACTACACTAATGTCAATTTCATTATAAGTTTGCAACGGTTCAGAACACATCATGCTTTCCAAATTACTTGTAACATTAATATAATTCGAAGCACACAACATTTTTTAATTAACTGTAACAATCCTATGTCCAGAACCCGCATGTAATATGGTTACACCCAGATGGCCATGTGATACAGGTAAAAAAACCTTATCTGAAAGACACATATGTCGTGTCGATAATCGATTCATTGGCTTGTTGAAGTTGTAAAATGATAACCAAGTACAAATGTACAACAGACATCTGCAACCCCACTGAAGTATATATACTAGCGCTTATATTTTGTAGTCTGATGACACAACAGAAGCAGTAGACTAGCATAACACTATTGGCTAGTTTGGGCATACAATAAATACAAAAAACAGATTTAGAATGTCATGTAAAGAAAGATATAAATACAAAAAACAGATGTAGAATAGCAGTAGCACACTAATCTCCACCAACTATAGTTATTGCGCATAGCAAATTAAGCAACTTCTTATGTTTCGTATGACAGGTCACAATCATTCTTCATGTTAAGCTACCATTATTTCTGTATGCACTTCCAAAAAAAATTCAATATTGTCCACTTTTTTAGATAAACAGAGAGGCGGCCCCCTGGTTCCATTACTAAAATGAAACCAAGTTTGCTGGACATTCTCAAAAGCATCAAGGTCTGGAAAGCTGAGAACCAAAAGAGGCAAAGCTAGTACACGGAAAAACAAAAGCTAGAAAGGAGGACGCCTGATGAGGGTCAAACATGCCAGATCATATTATCTAATGTTGAAATATTTTTCTCTGTGCAAATGATTTTACTGTAATTGATTATAGCAACATTTTTTCCTATATGAGTTCAACCAAATTGTGCCATCGCACCTTAATTAAGATGGATTTAATAGATAGATATCTCAGTTATGAGCCACATCTGGGAAAATAGGGCATAAGCAGTTGCATACATCATATATAGTACAACAGTACCACGTAGGCAATGAGGTAAGCTAAGAAATCAGGCTCAAATAAAAAGAGCATGTCTCAAAGCAAGTTATCCGCAGCATGCTCATGTTGTCCAGAACTAAATTGGCGCATAACTAAATGGGTAAGACATGATGGACTAACCTTTTCAGCTGGTCTTGACGAGCATCATCTCACCCCCTTTGAAAGCCGCCTTCAAAATCTGATGTGGCCTATATTTATCAAACTGTAAGAAACCCTGCTCTACATCTTTGAGAAAGAACACACATGACATGATGTTAACATGTCAGTGACTGCTTCAGCCTTAGGCATACAAGTTAAATGTTACAGAACTACAAGATACTGATAAGAAAAGCAAAAGCGAGATTACAAAACTTACAATTACATCTACGAACCAAAACTGAAGGAAAAAGAACTAGGAATGTACGTACTATGACATGAATGGAGGACCTCTTCAATGTTAGTTGGTTTGCTTAGAGGGACTGCTAGTTAAGCTATACAGTAGTATCAAGTATACATGCCAGTCCTGATTACACACGCTGATATAGGGTCTCTTCTCTTATGTACTATTCCCAACTGCCGCAACTAGCTAGCCTTGACCAAACATGCATGCATCAACACAAGCTAGCCAGCTCAACTCACCGACGCAAATGGCCACTTGCTAGTTAATCAAACTATTTTTCAACACATAGGCTTGACTTTACTTTCCAAACTAATAGGCTCGGCTTTGTTTTTCAACAACCATACAAAAGAAAAAAACTAAACAGACATGCAAACAACCATGGCCTCGTTATAGAACTTGAACCTCACCACCACACTAGCCCTTCATGGCACCATCTCCTCCACCTCCCTGCTATTCAACTTGAACAACAGGAGCAAATCCTGCACCACAACCACCAGAACACAATCCCACCATCCATTACAAAAGCACACGTACACACGCCACATATATGACCTGCTCGACGAATTGCGCAAAGCCCAAAAGAAGAGGCGACCGGACCTGGTACAGGCGGGCGGAGGCGGGTGTGGGCGTGGTCCACTCGGCGACATCAGAGGGGCACACGGATGAGGAGGAGTTTCAGGAAGGGGCTGATACATGGCGTAGGAGGTGAAGGGAGAGAGAGCCCATGAAGAAGACCGCCGCGGTCCCGAGGAGCGGCGTCCAGCACCTATTGAATGGGGGCGACGAGCTGACGAGGTCAAGCCGGCCAGAGCTCGCAGCGTCATGGCCGAGGGCTGCCAGATCTGCTGGCCAACAAGACGGAGATGGGAGTCAAAAGGACATTTTCGCGTCAGGAGGAAAAGCTAAGGGGCTGGGTGACGTTACTGGACCAGGGAGAGAGACGAGGGTGGAACTGCGCGCCGGATCGACGGGCGACGGCGGGATTGGCGCGTGGTGGCGGACTGGCGGGGATGGGGGAAAGAGAAGGAGCGGCGTGGGAGGTTTCATCAGAGGGAAAAGGGGGTGAGACATGGGAGGACGTGGCCACGTACATAAAATTTGTTATCAAGCGGGAAATATCGGACGGTCTTTGTACGATTGGCTGATGCTATGGTCACATGTGTTGGACCCAAATCAGGGAATCAATCTATATTTGACATGAATCGTTGTACCTAGATCTTATTGCTTCTGTAAAGAAATATAAGAGCGTTTAGATCACTACTTTATATGTTATAGCAGCTCTATGTAATAATACTCCCTCCGTCTCAAAATAAGTGTCTCAACTTTATGCTAATTTTAAGACACTTATTTTGAGACGGAGGGAGTATATTGGTATGCATATACTCTCTCCGTTCCTAGATATAGGGTGTATAGTTTTTGGCACGGAAATTAAATAACGCATGTGGAGGGAAAATTTCACAAGTTTTGAGTGAGATTACACATGACTAATTGACATGAGAAAATAGAGGAGCTTACATGATATAAGGAAATGTAATCAAATCCCTAAAAAAATTATCCAAACGAGTGGTGCAGCGTAATACACCTTATATTTCGGACTTTTTCTCAAAAATCTATACACCTTATATCAAGGAATAGAGGGAGTATAAAGTTATAGTTGAATGTGTGTGCCATACCGAGAAAGACTTTCTCCTCGCTTTATATATAAAGAAAACTATAAATTACAACCGGCCATACAACAAGAAACGGAAAATGAATCAACGAGATACACAACTTCACGGAACAACGACGACCTCAGATCATGTCATCAACGACTCCGACAAAGGAGCTATTCACCGTCGGACGAAAGCCACACTCTCCCTCCCACGGTCAAACTTGTTGACCCGTCGCTGCCTCCGAAGAGGGCACCCCTGCCCTCTCGTCCTGGATCTAAGGACGCCGTCCTGTCGGCAGGCAGAGCAACTCAACCCCGAGCACGAATGGACAGGCCAACCAGTTGCCGAGGATAGGACAACAGTCGTGGCGAGCTCACCCCTAAAGTAAACTCATACATCGCCACCGTCTCCGGCCAAGACCCAAACACCCACCGCAGCTGCCGAGCATGAACACTATTGAAGACCAGCAGACCACCACCGCACTGAGCCCTGACCACGAAGAGCTTCCAAGCTGGCACCTTCAAGAAGAAAGCAACGCCGATGTGCCGCCGTCGCCCAATCCGGAGATTTTGGGCTTTCGCCTGCGGCCAAGAGGCGGAGGGCCGGGTGTAGGTCTCGATGTTGCCCACAAGAAGGAAAACAATGGGCGTCGCCAACATCGTGGCCGGCCTCATTGGTCAAGGGTTTCCCCCGACGTAGAGCCTGCACCCAACGCCCCTCCGACCTGCAAAATCTACAACCGGAATAATAAATTACCGATATAGAGATAAAACTTCTCAATGGAACTTGCAAGTCAACAATTAAAAGTGTGAAATTTATACATACTTCTATATATAAAATCAGCTTATGCGCGGATACATGGCCTGTGAGTAGACACTCTAGAATACTAGCTATTGCTTAATACTTACAGAGAAATGTATCATCTTGAATTATCTGGAATATAATTACTATCGGTCATTCCACATGTTTATTGACGTCATCCATTGAAGCATATCACCGAGAGTGAAAGTTAACCGTCTGTTATTGCTATCTCCCGTTGGGTATTTTCCAAATAACCGAGAGTCACATATGTACCATCGGCCATTTGCACTAATAGGTGAGAGTTTTATTTTTCACCTTCGGCTATTAAATTTCACCGTCTGGCATTACATGTAATCCCCGAGGGTGTAGCAAAAACCGTTGGAAATTATAATGAACCGTTGGGCATTTAATTGGATATCCGAGAGTTGGATTTTTACCGTCGGGCAATCTAGTATAACGTCGGCTATTGGTAGTAATACTTGTGAGTTGGCAATAACGGTCGGCCATTGGAACTACCGTCGGCTATTACTCTAATAACCGACGGCCCGTCGGCTATTATATTTCACCGTCAGTAATATGGGGATTTCTAGTAGTGGGTCCATCACCAGCAAAGTCCTCTCCTCAACATCCACCACATATACTGACCAGCTATTCATCTTTGGTACTGGTAACATCAGCTGCAACATGTCATGCCGATTATTAGACATACTAGTACTGGATCTTGTCATCCCAATTAGTGTGACATAAGTTTTTACCTTCTTTGTCCAGTCAATCCTGTAACCTAGTGCTTCGGTACTCATCATGGTATTCATGTAATCAAAGTCCAAGCTGGCCCCCCTGTACATCAGTACCAGCTGCAAGAACAGAAGTAATCTAGTTATCATGCGGCCTGGAGGAACATAAACAATTTGACTCCATAGAAATTGCAGTTCTTACCACAAAGTGAAGATCAAAGACGTGACGGAACCTGATCTGCCATGTCTTGTACATTTTCCCTTCCTTGTAGACCAGCATACGTGACACAACTGCCCACCCAACTGAACTAAGTCTCCCGCCTGGTCCAAACTCCTTCACAAAGTCTTCTCCTGATAGGACCACTAGGTATGGCACAAGATGCTTGTACCACTTCCTGTATTTCACAAGCATGGTCAGACACTTATCAACAAAGCCTCGACTACATCTGTTAAGCACCCTATAAGGGGTGTAGAACCACAGCAGAACTTACTTGTTTCGATCTCTTGAAGTGCTGCCTAGCATTCTGTCCCAGAAATCCACAATATTGCGACCAAGAGGATCTTTGTGCTTCAGACCGAACTTTCGTGGGAAGCCATCTCCCATTTCAGGTTTGAAAAATGCTCTCACCATGCCCACATTCGACCTCAGATTGGTGGCCATCCGGCTGGACAGATTGCCTAGCCCCCTACCCACTGTAACGCCAGTACCATCATCTGCAACATCATTTCAATCTTAGATCCTTAGTTTTTCACATACATATGGGCAATCATTCTTAGATTTACGGGAAGACGATGCCAACCTCTGGCAGCATTATCCATTTGTGGTTCCTCCCTTTGGCCATCTGTTGTATGCGTTGGCACGCCAGTTGGACCCGTGGTACACACAGAACAACAAGTCACACCTTCCAGTCATATGAAGTTTGTATTCCGAAATCAACGGTACATTAAATTATTGGTACCTTCTACCACTTGTCCACCCCTTGTTGTGGCTGCAACTGAACTCTCTCCCTTGGCTGTAACTGCAATCACACATATCTAAGTCAGTTATATTGGTAGCAGAAACACATGCACCAGGAAGATAAGAATTAATCTTGTCTTTGTTGCTCACTTGTAATCCCTGGGAAGGCGTAACCTTCGTGATGCTGTAACCGTGTTGTGCCCCGTGTTGGAGCCCCATCATTTTGTTGGCTCGCGGGATTATTTGCACTTCCACTTCTGACGGCTCCAGCTACAGTAATATGTGCTTCCATGTTTCCATTATTCACACGGTAGTTATCAGAGAGGTCATCTTCATCTGAGATCACCGCGGGTGATGTCTCCCTACTCCTTGGAGTGTGTCTTATCCTCTGCCGACACCTCTTGCTCCCCCTGTTTGACTTCTCTTTTGACCCTCCTACCTCCTGTAGTAGAAGGGTTGTTCAAAGAGACACCTGCATTCCATGTGACACACTATATGTCAGCCTCATGCACTTTTTATCCTAATGTGCACGCCAAATCAGATGTATGCAACAAATATGATAATTACTACCTTCAGTTGCTTCAGCTGGATCTTCAGGAATGGTGTCTGGGGCTGACATCCTAACAAAACCTTGAGGTGGAGTGTACCCAACACAATGTATGCCTAAGAAAACATCATGGTTATGTACAGCCAATTACGCCAACTCAATTTCACTTCACAGGGTACTGTGCTTACCATTTAGCACAGTCTGGTATTTCAAGCTTTCAGTACGATCCCCAACACTTCCAGGCGTGGACTCCAGGAATTCCTCACCTGCATATTTGAACAGATTACTTTCTGTCATTGCTCATACATGTACTACAGTTTGCCGGTGGGGGTTCTAATCTCTACTCCATGTGCTAACCGTTAATGCTTGTCTGAAATTTCAAGCATTCAAGGACGAGTTCTCCGTTCAGAGTTGGATGAACCTCACCATCACCTGTGTAGAATGCAAAACAAATTATTACTTTTTGCAATGCACGATCATACATACAATCATCTGGGTTACAAGCAGGGCACATACCCAGCACTTGGTTTCCAGGATCACCAGCACTGTGATCGCTGCTTGTTACGAGGTCTACGAACTCCTCTACAAAAGGCTTGCCAACTACTTCGGTTCATCGATCTGTGTGAAGTACATGTTGCCCGTGTGGGTTATGGGCACACCTATCACCAAATCGATAAACGGGGCCTCCATCTGTGCATCACATATCATAAAGAGAAAATCTTTTTCAGAACACAAATAACACATGTACTTGTACACACAAACCCGCTGCAGGCACTTAACATTTGCATCATACAAATTCTGTACCAAGGAAGAAAACATACCATCTAGTCCATTGGCCATGCTTGTTGCACCAGTATCAACAAGTAGGCTGTCATGATGCCTGACGGCGTCATGGACTAGGGGGTACTCACCACGTCGTCACCCGACCAGCTGGATCGGGCCGAGCACCCCCACGACGGTTCCTTCATGGGCCATTTCGGGCAGCCCATGTTGCATACAAGGAGGTTTCCGCAAGACTTGGTGCCCAAGCCAAAGACTCTCCAAAACCCTAGGCCTCCGGTGCATATATAAACCAAGGCCAGGCTAGTCGATAGACAATCGAATATTCATTATTACCATCTTGTGGTAGACACATGTACTTTTTACTATCCCCATATGAATACAATCAAAAGCAGGACGTAGGGTTTTACCTCCATCAAGAGGGCCCGAACCTGGGTAAAATCCGTATCCATGTTACCATCGCTCCAAGACGCCTAGCTTACGACCCCTACTACGAGATACGCCGGATATTGAACCGACAATGCCTATCCATTATTTCATCGTACGATTCCCCACTAGGACTAACTGGTGTCACAGCATGCGATCCATCAGCTTGACGTGAAGCGACAGCGCCCACATCTGTTGCACCTTCAGTCTCAACTTGGTTTTGCCGATCTAGGTCCATTGCCACTCCTTTAGCTGTTCAAATGTGCATGCATATCCAATGTCAACAACCATATGAATGAAGTGCCTACTTTTTCAATTTTGGTAATTCTAACCTTGGATATCCGACGATGCTTGCAGGAATCTAGCAATCAGTGCTCCATGGTTGCTCAAATCAATGTCCCATTCATCTGGGAGAACATATGCATCTGAAACTGGTAGACCGTTATGCACGATGGCATGCAGTGGTGTCCTTGTAGTGTCTTCCAAAGCATAGTTCTGATCTGTAGACATGTCAATTCCTTCTGGTCGAGGAGCAACTTCACAAGCAGGTTAGTTCTTCTTGTAAGCATGATGTGCATGGGGGAATAGTATGGAGGTGCATTGTAGTACTGAATATTATATTTACCTACTGCCACTATCTGAGGAGTTAAAACTGGTTTAGCTTCATGCTCTATTTCAACAGGGGACCCTAGTTGTGTTGCTCCATCAGGTACCGGGGGTAATGCTATTTCACAGTACATTTTGTCAGTTGGCATGCACATAAACCAGCAACATGCCATGGTCATCAATGGAATATCAACCGGCGCCACTCCCCGTCCACGATGCTCTACAAAACAATACTTGCTTTGATGTGAATAAAGCATGCCACCTCATTCCAGCGGTCAAGTTTGAACAGAGCTGATGGTCTCTTACCTTGGTGCTCCATGATTCTTGCACGGTTCCTGCCTATGTGTTCATACCCACTCCGCATGTCATCATCACTGTCTGATGACTCAAACCCAATTTCTGGCTCCATCAACTTTTTGCCAGGGTCATCTGCTGCAATTTCCACTATGCGGCTATGTTGCCGAGCTTCGTATCCTCCTTCCACAATTACCACAGGTGGCAATCGTGCCACACGTGCCTTCTCTACAAGGGATGCATCTGCGCTACCAAAACAATTTGTCAGATCATAAAGGAGTAGTATGCAAATTTTGAATTTAGTGCTGAACTTGTTTTTGGTTTACATATTGCTGCAGCCAACTGTCGATCATGACCTGAAGCAGTGTCGTAGCTTTCATCATCTTCACCTGTTGCATTCAGTTCACCAGCTCGTATTCATATTCTACATTTCATAGCAAAAAGGACAGACTATGTCATACCCATTCATACGTACTGAATTGTAAAACTCTATGCCTGGGTGTTACCTGATTCACTCTTTGCCTGATACATGCCGTGACCAGGCATGCTGACCATAAGTGTGCCAGCATTCTCCCGCTTGGGTACTGTTAAGAGGGCTGATCAGGTGGTGGGCATCTATCTGTGCGATAGTTAGGGCTCCAACATGCATACAGCTATCTTCTATGAGCACCACATTTCTGTTTGTTACTACATCGTGGCCTTGCACTATAACCCCCACCTCACTCTCCTTGTGAGATGCTTCTACCTGGTTCATCTTATTTGAAGGACCGCATGCATGTGCATCATTGACAACAGATCCATTGTCCATGGCCGAAGGAGCGAACAGCTGCAGTAATGTCAACATGTATCATTAGCACCACCAGCTTCATCGGAATTCTATAATTCATCACCTAGGCTAACTCACCAAATGTGTCGTTGCTTCGATCAAAGGATGCCACCTCCACACACGCTGCTCGATGTTACCTTCTCGCCTTGTCTGCAAAACCCAAGAAAGAAAAAACCCATCAAACAGCTTCACAAAAGATGAAATAAAACAATCAAATTCATTTGTCAGCAATCCTAGAAAATCCATATATTACTCTGTAGTAGCCTGGGTTTTCCCTCTCCAGTTGAATTAGCACCCTAACTATTGGAAGGGTGTAGGCACAGATTCTGGGGCAGCAGGTTCGATCTTAAGTTCGCAAGCCTATAGTCCACCCAGTCGAACTGCAAGTGCTGCATTGTGCATATGGACCACCAATCATTAGCTCATGCACAAGTATATACTACGTGGGCTCTCAGCATGGCAAACATAAATGATATGAACCATCATGTGTACAATTGCTACCTGAAGAAACAACGCATTTACACCCAGGATAATCAGTTCAGCTCCATTGGCCACCCCCTCTTGATATCTATTTGCAGCTATCCTGAGCACGTCTATGGAGTATCACGCCATGTTGTACTCACCTATTGCCCATGGCTCTTGAACTAAGGCTAGTAGTTCATCAGGAATGGATGAAACTGATTGTCTTGGGCCCAGTAAAATACATGCACCAAGTAGGCTGCATGCAACGGCAAAACCAATAGTATCGTGTTCGTCCATTGAGCATGGATCTATCTTGCTAATCGTGTACTCTAGATCTGCCACCTTGAGACCACCTTTGCATCCAAGCCCAATCAGTGATCTAACTCTCTTCACCATTGTAGATCTTCTTAGAGATGTACTAAATGGCACTATCCTACCATGCCCACACAACCCCAAAATTCTAACTCCATCTTCATCGCGTATCGGCCTTACTTGCCCATCTGGTAAACGAAAAGTCAGCACCCGCCCGCTAGTGTCAACCCTACCCAAGAGTTTGCCAAAGAACGACCGATCTATTGGCCCTGCGTATCTGTTCGTCGGCAAGCCAGCCATTCTAGTTGGCTCGGCCGCATGGTAGAACAGAGTGCTCAACCCTAGGAACGGATTAGTGGCCAACATGGATCTGTACGACGGCTGCCTTGCCGCTGCATTGACATCCGCAAGGGCCTGGTTACCCCACCCGTTGTTCCATCTAGCTGGCCTTACTCACCGACGGTCGGCGGATCTTTCTCGATTCGGAGTTCCAGGAGGATGAGCCATCTTCTTGTAACATCGCAAATTTTCAATTTGGAATGTTATACATTAGATCATCATTGCATATCATATTTTATTTTGCATTTGGTTTGATCCTAGAAATTTCTACGCAACTCAAGGACCCACGGAGAGAGTTGGGAAATTCTTTATTTTCATATTTGAGTTTTCTCAAATTTTGAGAATAGGATCATTTGATTTAAATTATTTTATCACCAATTATTTCTATTACAAAAATATGAGACAGGGAATAAAATGACTTTCCCAAAATAAAAAAATATTGAGGATTTAATAATAAAATCAAATAAGATTTTATTTCGGAGTTTTTCGTTATTTTATTTGAATTTAGGAAAAAATGTGCGTTTTTCAAAATTGCATTTAGGCCCCAAATAAATGTTCACCCTGTGCGGCTTGATTTTAGAAGCCCGGGAAACTTTATTTCTGGATTTTTGGAGTCCGTTTAGTATTTCTTTTTATTTTTCTTCTGCGTGTAATTATTTAAAAAAATCGTACCGACCTACGGGCCGTGTCCGACTAGAACTCCGGCCCGACTAGCCTTTATAAGCCGGCCCACCCCGGGCCGAAACCCTGGCCCCAGCCCTGCTCGAGCCGCCGCCGACCCCCCGCCGCGCCGTCGCCGGAGCCGGCCGCCGCCGCCGCCGACCCGCCGCCCGAGGTTCGCCTTGCCTCGAAATCCGCGCGCCGTTTTTTTCGAAAAACCGTTCGGTTTTTTGTCAATTTTTTTTAGTTTCGGTTTTTTTAATAGATCGGTTTTCCGATTTATTTAATTAGCGAGCATTCGTCCGTTCGTTCGTTCTAGCGAACGTTCGTCGTTTTTTTTTCTCGGATTAAATCCGTGATTTTTCTGATCGCGATTTCTGATCCGATTTTCGTTTTAGTATAACTTTTCACTCGTTTATCGAAATCAAGCGATTCAAGCGCCTGGAGTTTTGTCTCGAAACCCTCTATCCGTTTAACCAATTTAAACAAGTTTTTGCTACTGTAAAATTGCCTTTGATCCAGATTAGTAGAATGAAGTTATTTTCTTTCGCCGTTTGACTTTCGTTGCTTCGTTTGATTTGATTCTTTTTGCAAACCGGAGTTCTTCAGTTGAACTTTCTGGTTAGATCTCTTATTTGACTTTTACCTGTGCATTAGATGAGTACTTATTGTATGCTTGTTTGTTTGTCTGCGATAGAATACCCGGAGTGCGCCGCCTATTACTTCGAATCTCTAGGTTTCGCGGATCATCAGCAAGGCAAGTAACACTTTGATCATACCTTTTCTACTACCCAGTTTTATTGCATTAGATCAATCCTCACACATTGCATGATTAGGATCTAATTAAATTGTGGGATGGGAAGTAGTTGAGGTACTACCTATTACTTGTTTTATTATCAAACCTTTGGGAGTTACTTCTACGCTTGCCATTATGCTATGCTATGCTAGTAGACGTGGATTGGGTGAGTGATATTCATGACATATGTGAGTTTGTTAATTAATGGTTTATCTAAGGTGGCAACTTAAACACACATCTGGGTGGATTGAGGTACCTGGGTATTCCAGGATTGCCTGTTTCTTTTGGACCGCCACCCAGGCTCAAAGGGATCATGAGATTATTCATACAAGAAACTTCCGTGTGCAGCCACAAGCCATTATGGGCTCTGGCATAGTTGATTAAGTCGTGCGAACTCTTACAGGGTAGACTAGCAGATGTAGGGGAAAGTAGTTGTAACGGTCTATCCATCGTAAGGTGCTAGCGCTTCTGAAAGACTGTGTCTCGGTCATCCGTCTTCTCAAACACCATCTAGTGCGGAAACCAAACGGAGGCGATCGAGTCTTGTGGGGAAAAGTGCACAAACCTCTGCAGAGTGTAATAAACTAATCATGATTAGCCGTGTCCCCGGTTATGGACATCTTGAGTATCTAGTACCTGGATTATCATGTGAATCTCAACATGTTACTCTAAATTAATTTTGTTGGGTTTTGTAATGATGATGCTTAATTGGGATTGAGAATGCTGTCAACCATTCTCAATGTTTAACAACTACCATGATAGTTAAATAAATTTATTCCTTTGTAGTAGGGAAAAATTGGCTTTACGCAAAACCGTAACCATAGAGCTTTCCACCAGCCAAATATGCATATAGTATAGTTGTTTCGTTCCATTACTCTCTATGTGTTACCTTGCCAGCATATTCCATGTGCTGACCCGTTTCGGGCTGCAACGTTAATGCTGCAGACTTTTCAGACGACGATTAAGGAGTTTTAGGTCGCGGTTCTATACTCAGTGATGCCGTTGGAGTTGATGGACTCACTTATCTTCCAAGCCTTCTGCTGTTATCGTTATTAGATGGCCTTAAGCCATATTTATTGTAATAAGTTCTCTCTTGAGACACTCGATGTAATAAGTGTGTGATTGCAACTTTGTTATAAATCCTCCGAGTACTGTGTGGTGTCAGCATTACTGATCCAGGGATGACACCAGAGCACAGAGATCAGACTGTTTGAGGTCTGGTTGCTACAGAGATGGTATCAGAGCACACGCTGACT
Source organism: Triticum dicoccoides (assembly GCF_002162155.2). Taxonomy (NCBI): domain Eukaryota; kingdom Viridiplantae; phylum Streptophyta; class Magnoliopsida; order Poales; family Poaceae; genus Triticum; species Triticum dicoccoides. Next base: position 576,348,813 of record NC_041380.1, read on the forward strand.
GTAGGACACGACCACTAAGCTAAAGACCTAGATCACTATTCATTCTCTTCTTTTCTGACCTCTCATCTTTTCTACTCTCTAGGATGGCGGATGCAAAGAACAAGTTCACGCAACCGGATGACGATACACCTTTTGGACGTCACTTGAAGGAAGTCACTAGATACCTGAACATAGGAGTACCAAGCTTCACCAGAACCTTCAACGCCACTTTACCTGAAGAAGAGCGCTGGATGATTCAAGTTCAAGTTCCAGGAAGGACATTCATGCCAGTCACTGATCCCATAGAGTTTTCTTTCGATGCACCAACTTGGAGTCTAGGAAAGAGCATGGCAGCTCACATCGCCATGGGACGCGTTGGAGAAGTCTACCGCAATGATCTCAAGGATACTATCTACCAGATTTTTGGGCGCCGAGATGAGCACTGGGAGATGATTAGCACCAGCAGGGATAGATCCATTGCAGCTTTTATCCAGGAATTAAACCAGCACATTCGACGACAGTAGAATCAGATGTGCGCCGACATGATAGATCTGAAGAAGGCTAAGACAAGAATCAACGAACTGGAGGAAGAACTCAGGGCTACACGTGAAGATTATGAAGAGGAAATAGAAGTAGTAGTGGATAAGAATGCCGACATAACAATGAAGCTAGCAATATTTATGGGAGGCCCTACACCAGTAGATGAAGACGAAGAACCCAAGGAGATTAGCCCGGAAGACTACATCATCATCGACGACACTGACTCGGATCCAGATGATAGCGATGATGACTATGTTGATGAAGCAGGAGCAGATATTATGGAGTCTGCAACCGAAGAACATTTCTAGTAGACCACCTCATTAGTAGTAGTAGTCCACCATGTAAATACAGTAGTCCGAGCACTTTTACGATAGTTAGATCGATTGTATGCCCTTGTTTGATTGAATGAAGTGAATTGTTTGCTTTTGCCTCATGTGCATATGGGTAGTGTTTTCTCTTTAGACCCCCTCTATTCTTACATCTCATCTTTTCTAAACCCTCAGATGCCTCCGAGACCTGACCCCAGATTTACCTTTCCACCGGAGCTCACCCAGTTGATCCAGCAGCAGAACACATTGATGCAGTTGCTAGTCCAGAATCAGAATCAGGGGAACAACAACAACAACAACAACAACAACCCACCACCACCAGCACCTGTTGATCACTTAGACCGTTTTCTTAGGCTGAATCCGCCGGTGTTTTCCAGTAGCACCGAGCCGATTGTAGCAGATGATTGGCTCCGCAAGACAGCTAGAGAGTTGACCATAGCAGGATGCACAGATGCGGAGAAGGTGAAGTTTGCCGCACATCAGCTTGAAGGACCCGCAGCATCATGGTGGGAGAATTTCACAGCCACTTTCCCTGTCGACACTGTCACATGGGACCAGTTTCAGCAGGCCTTTTGTATTGCCCATGTTTCAGCAGGAGCTATGGCCATGAAGAAGCGTGAGTTTCGCAACTTGTGCCAGGGAGGACGGACAGTTGGCCAGTATGTGGAGGACTTTAGTAAGTTAGCACGTTATGCCCCAGATGACGTTGCTACGGATGCAGCTAAGCAGGAGAAGTTTATGGAAGGGCTGAATGATGAGTTGAGCATGCAGTTGATGGAAGCAACCTTCAACAACTACCAGGAGTTGGTAGACCATGCTCTTATGATTGAAGGCAAGCAACAGCAATTGAGAATCGCAAGAGGAAGTATGGCCAAGGGAAGTACAATTCAGGAGCTCAGTAGAAGCCACGTTTTACCCCTAGATCGGGAGGACATTTTCAGCATACGCATGGAGGAGGTAGCTCGCGCAATCACAATGGCACCAAGAATGGTAATGGCAATGGAGGAAGCAACGGCCAGAATCGCACCAACCCATCAACCCCAGCCAAGAAGGACCTGAGCCAAGTCACTTGCTTTAAGTGTTAGAAGACCGTACATTATGCCAATGAATGTCCTGAAGGCCAAAATGAAAATGGAAGTTCTGGGAAGAAGCCGAACCCTTTCAACAGGGGACAGGTGAACCACGTTAACATGGAGGAGGTTGAAGAGCAGCCGGATGCCGTAATCGGTAAGTTTTTGGTTAAGTCATTTGCTGCACTCGTTCTTTTTGATACTAGTGCATCGCATTCATACATATCAAGGGGATTTGTGGATAAGTATAACTTGCCCACTAAGATTCTTAGAACACCTATGCTAGTAAGCTCACCGGGAGCGGAGTATATGGCCAGTCAAGGATGTTTTCAAGTGCCATTGAGTATAGGTAGGCATGTGTTTCCCTCGAATTTGATCATTTTGGAATCACAAGGATTGGATGTAATTCTGGGTATGGATTGGTTGTCGATGTATGGAGGAAACATCGATTGCGCCAGTAAGTCAATCTTGCTTACCACCCCAGAAGGGAGAAGGATCAAGTATGTATCCCGGCATGTGCCAAAAGGGACTCAAGTAAATTTTTTAACAGGAGTTATGCAGGAGGAAGTACCAATGGTAAGGGATTTCCCTGAAGTATTTCCAGAAGAGTTGCCAGGCATGCCACCGGATAGAGATATTGAATTTTTGATTGAGCTATTGCCAGTCACAGGGCCAATATCTAACAGACCATATAGGATGCCTGCAAAGGATTTGGTGGAAATTAAGAAGCAGATTAAGGATTTACTGGATAAGGGATATATTCACCCAAGTTCTTCGCCTTGGGGATCGCCAGTACTTCTAGTGGAGAAGAAGGATGGTTCGTTAAGGATGGTTGTTGATTATCGAGGATTGAATGAAATAACCGTCAAGAACAAGTACCCACTACCCATGATCAATGATCTGTTTGATCAATTGCAAGGAGCTAAGGTATTTTCCAAGATCGATTTGCGATCAGGATACCACCAGTTGAAGATTCGAGAACAGGATATTCCTAAGACAGCTTTTACCACCAGATATGGGTTGTACGAGTATACCGTTATGTCATTTGGTTTGACTAATGCACCTGCCTATTTTATGAACATGATGAACAAAGTGTTTATGGAGTTCTTGGATAAGTTCGTCGTGGTGTTCATCGATGATATCCTATTTTACTCGAAGAATGAAGAGGAGCATAAGGAACATTTGCGATTGGTACTTGAGAAGCTCAGAGAACATCAGTTGTATGCCAAGTTCAGCAAATGTGAGTTTTGGTTGAAGGAAGTAGGATTCCTCGAACACATTATATCCGGAGAAGGTATAGCAGTAGATCCCACTAAAGTTGATACCGTGACCAAGTGGGAAGCACCAACCACAGTTGGAGAGATACGGAGCTTTCTTGGACTCGCAGGATACTACCGGAGATTTATTGAGAATTTCTCAAAGATTGCGAAGCCTATGACGGAGTTATTAAAGAAGGATACCAAGTTCAAATGGACCGAGGAATGTGAGGCTAGTTTCCAGGAGTTGAAGAAACGCTTGGTTACTTCACCAGTGTTGATTTTGCCAGATCAGACCAAGGACTATGAGGTGTATTGCGACGCTTCATGTCAAGGACTTGGAGCAGTGCTTATGCAGGAAGGGAGAGTTGTTTCATATGCCTCAAGACAGCTTAAGCCTCATGAGTTGAATTATGCTACGCATGATTTGGAGTTAGCAGTCGTAGTGCATGCATTCAAAACTTGGAGACATTTCCTCATTGGAAACCATTGTGAGGTGTACACGGATCATAAGAGTTTGAAATACATCTTCACACAGAAGGAGTTAAACCTCAGACAAAGAAGATGGTTGGAGCTCATCAAGGATTATGATATGAGATTGCATTACCATCCCGGAAAGGCTAATGTAGTAGTTGACGCATTGAGCCGTAAGAGCCATGTCAATACACTAATGACGGGAGAAATACTAATGGAGTTAGCAGAAAATCTTCGTGACCTATGTTTGGAAATAGTTCCGAGAGGCTATGTAGCAGCATTGGAGATTCAGTCAACTTTGATGGATAGAATCAGAGAAGCTCAGAAGACTGACAAGGAGATTGCCTCTATAAAGGAGAAAATAAGTGAAGGAAAGGCTAAAGGATTTCGTGAGGATGAGCACGACACCCTATGGTTTGAAGACCGTGTTTATGTGCCCAATGACCCGGAGATCAGGAAGTTGATTCTGCAAGAGGCACATGATTCACCGTATTCGATTCACCCAGGAAATACCAAGATGTATTTGGATTTGAAGGATATTTCTGGTCGACCGGAAAGAAGAAAGATATTGCGGAGTATGTAGCAGTTTGTGATGGGTGTCAGAGAGTAAAGGCAGAGCATCAGAAGCCAGCAGGATTCCTACAGCCATTTCCGATACCCGAATGGAAGTGGGATAAGTTAGGCATGGACTTTATCACGGGATTACCCAGGACTCGTTCAGGCTATGACTCGATTTGGGTTGTAGTCGATCGATTGACGAAAGTAGCTCATTTCATCCCGGTAAAGACCACTTACACCAGTGCTAAGTTGGCAAAGATATACATGACCAGGATTGTATGCTTACATGGAGTTCTGAGGAGTATTGTATCAGATAGAGGAACCCACTTTACCTCAAAGTTCTGGAAGCAGTTGCACGAAACTTTGGGTACTAGGCTAGAATTCGGTACAGCTTTTCATCCACAGACAGATGGATAGACCGAGAGAGTCAACCAAATTTTGGAGGATATACTAAGAGCTTGTGCGCTAGATTATGGATCTAGTTGGGACGACAATTTGCCATATGCGGAATTCTCTTACAACAACAGTTACCAAACCAGTTTAAAGATGGCCCCTTTCGAAGCCCTATATGCAAGGAGGTGCAGGACACCGTTGTCATGGGATGAATTTAGAGACCGCCAGTTGTTTGGACCTGACTTGATTAAGGAGTCTGAACAGAAAGTGAAATTGATTCGCGATAGGCTCAAGATAGCCCAGTCCAGGCAGAAGAGTTATGTAGATTCTAAATGCAAGGAGACAGTTTATGAAGTCGGAGATAGAGCTTATCTTCGAGTATCACCACTTCGGGGAACAAAGCATTTTGGAGTTAAAGGAAAGTTAGCGCCACGATTTGTAGGACCATATCGAGTTTTGGAGCGTGTGGGAGAAGTGGCCTACAAGTTGGAATTGCCTGAAGGATTGTCAGGAGTTCATGATGTGTTCCACGTTTCTCAGTTGAAGAAGTGCCATGCGGAGATGGCTGACATACCCTTGAGAGACACAGTGCGATTGGAAGCAATCCAGTTGGATAACAATTTGACCTATGAGGATAAACCAATTAAGATTCTCGAGTTTGCCAGCCGAGTCACTCGCAGCAAGGTTATCAAGTTTTGCAAAGTTCAGTGGAGCCACCACACGGAGGATGAAGCCACCTGGGAACGAGAGGAAGATTTGCTCAATGACCACCCTCACCTATTTTCTAGCCAACCCGAATCTCGAGGGCGAGATTCATCTTAAGGGGGGTAGGTTTGTAACATCCCAAATTTTTAATTTGGAATGTTATACATTAGATCATCATTGCATATCATATTTTATTTTGCCTTTGGTTTGATCCTAGAAATTTCTACGCAACTCAAGGACCCACAGAGAGAGTTGGGAAATTCTTTATTTTCATATTTGAGTTTTCTCAAATTTTGAGAATAGGATCATTTGATTTAAATTATTTTATCATCAATTATTTCTATTACAAAAATATGAGAGAGGGAATAAAATGACTTTCCCAAAATAAAGAAATATTGAGGATTTAATAATAAAATCAAATAAGATTTTATTTCGGAGTTTTTCGTTATTTTATTTGAATTTAGGAAAAATGTGCGTTTTGCAAAATTGCATTTAGGCCCCAAATAAATGTTCACCCTATGCGGCTTAATTTTAGAAGCCCGGGAAAACTTATTTCGGAATTTTTGGAGTCTGTTTAGTATTTCTTTTTATTTTTCTTCTGCGCGTAATTATCTTAAAAAAAAGTCGCACCGACCTACGGGCCGTGTCAGACTAGGACTCCGGCCCGAAGAGCCTTTATAAGCCGGCCCACCCCGGGACGAAACCCTATCCCCAGCCCCGCCCGAGCCGCCGCCGACCCGCCGCCGCGTCGTCGCCGCCGCCGCCGCCGACCCGCCGCTCGAATTCGCCGCGCCTCGAAATCCGCGCGCCGTTTTTTTTCGAAAAACCGTTCGGTTTTTCCGTCGGTTTTTCGTCAATTTTTTAGTTTCGGTTTTTTTAAATAGATCGGTTTTCTGATTTATTTAATTAGCGAGCGTTCGTCCGTTCGTTCGTTCTAGCGAACGTTCTTTGTTTTTCTTTTTCTCGGATTAAATCCGCGATTTTCTGATCGCGATTTCTGATCCAATTTCATTTTAGTATAACTTTTCGCTCGTTTATCGGAATCAGGCGATTCAAGCGCCTGGAGTTTCATCTTGAAACCCTCTATCCGTTTAACCAACTTAAACAAGTTTTTGCTACTGTAAAAATTGCCTTAAATCCAGATTAGTAGAACGAAGTTGTTTTCTTTTGCCGTTTGACTTTCGTTGCTTCGTTTGATTTGATTCTTTTTGCAAACCGGAGTTCTTAAGTTCAACTTTCTGGTTAGATCTCTTATTTGACTTTTACCTGTGTATTAGATGAGTACTTATTGTATGCTTGTTTGTCTGTCTGCGATAGAATACCCGGAGTGCGCCGCCTATTACTTCGAATCTCTAGGTTTCGCGGATCATCAGCAAGGCAAGTAACACTTTGATCATACCTTTTCTACTACCCAATTTTATTGCATTGGATCAATCCTCACACATTGCATGATTAGGATCTAATTAAATTGTGGGATGGGAAGTAGTTGAGGTACTACCTATTACCTGTTTTATTATCAAACCTTTGGGAGTTACTTCTACGCTTGCCATTATGCTATGCTATGCTAGTAGACGTGGATTTGGTGAGTGATATTCATGACAGATGTGAGTTTGTTAATTAATGGTTTATCTAAGGTGGCAACTTAAACACACATCTGGGTGGATTGAGGTGCCTGGGTATTCCAGGATTGCCTGTTTCTTTTGGACCGCCACCCAGGCTCAAAGGGATCATGAGATTATTCATACTAGAAACTTCCGTGTGCAGCCACAAGCCATTATGGGCTCTGGCATAGTTGATTAAGTTGTGCGAACTCTTACATGGTAGACTAGCAGATATAGGGGAAATTAGGTGTAACGGTCTATCCATCGTAAGGTGCTAGCGCTTCTGAAAGACTGTGTCTCGGTCATCCGTCTTCTCAAACACCATGTAGTGCGAGAAACCAAACGGAGGCGATCGAGTCTTGTGGGGAAAAGTGCACAAACCTCTGCAGAGTGTACTAAACTAATCATGATTAGCCGTGTCCCCAGTTATGGACATCTTGAGTATCTAGTACCTAGATTATCATGTGAGTCTCAACATGTTACTCTAAATTAATTTTGTTGGGTTTTGTAATGATGATGCTTAATTCGGATTGAGAATGCTGTCAACCATTCTCAATGTTTAACAACTACCATGATAGTTAAATAAATTTATTCCTTTCTAGTAGGGAAAAATCGGCTTTACGCAAAACCGTAACCATAGAGCTTTCCACCAGCCAAATATGCATATAGTATAGCTGTTTCATTCCATTACTCTCTATGTGTTACCTTGCCAGCATATTCCATGTGTTGACCCGTTTCGGGCTGCAACGTTAATGTTGCAGACTTTACAGACGATGATTAAGGAGTTTTAGGTCGTGGTTCTATACTCAGTGATGCCGAGATGGATAAATCATTCTGATCCATATGGCCACCTATCTCATTCTACTTGCTCAAAGGAGGTCATTCCTCCGCTGCATTGCATTAGGCACCTCCCCTTTATGTATAGCCTCCCGGACGCGATCCCGCCCAACTCATTCAAATTTTGAACAGCAATGGCGCCCAACAGCTAGGCTGGTACAACCATAAAACCATGGCCATGCTGGTGCTCCATTAATTACACTTACAATTTATATATGTACCATACCACACCGATACAGATCCATCAATTATGCACTACGGTTTATGGCCAGCAGTAATTTTAACTCACAATACAAGAAATCTTCATTCAATAAATAACATTTTCGCCAGCAAATATTGTCAGTAACACAACGCAGATAAAGCAAACAAATACAGCCAGAGACAATGTAGATGCAAGCAGCTATTATTCAGAGAAGTTCAGTAACACAATGCATAAACATTTTGGGTGCATCACTAAATAAGCGTACAGAACGACATCTAGATTAACATTCTACAAAGGCTCATACGCTCATATATTCATCCTCAGCTCAGCCGCTTTGTGGCAGTTATTCCTGCGGTGCCCTTCAACGCCACAGTTCTTGCATCTTCCAGACCTCCGGGGCTGCTTCGGCACATCCCCGTGATCAGGACATGTAGTTCGCTTGTGCCCTTCCCGTCGACATATTGTACAGAATCTAGTTCTCTTGCTCAGCCCTTCGTACGGAGCCTTCTCTCGACTTGTCGTTGGCCTACCCATTTCCTTCCTCTTTGCAGGAGGCAACATTCCTGCAAGCATATTACCTGATTCATTCCCAGAGTTGATATCATCGTTCACCATCACTCCATTTGTTGCCATATCAACTCCCAGTTGATAAGCTTCTGCCGGATACTGGTTCACAACAACCCCATTTTCAGCCATCCGGTCCTCTAGGCCAAGACCATCTCTAATATCAGCAAATGGCTTCATTTCTTCAGCACAATGCTTGAACAGTGCAACAAGGCGATCATATGCTTGTACACTTGCATCCCCCATTCGGACAAGCTCCATCGCTTGCATAAACATGTTGAAATGCATGTAACTAAAGGGGTTGTTGTTGTTAGCATTGTCCTTCTGGTATTGGCTCAGGTGTGGAGGCAGGATGTCCAGGGCATCTCTTGTCCACCTCTTCACTATGTGTCTCTTCGGTATTTCTGTTACGCGGATGAAGTCTAGGACCTGCATCACAAATTTAGTTTCATCAGTTCACTATTCAGTACCACCATTTTCAATGATATCTCATGCAACTGCCAATATAAGCACCTTAAGAATATGGCTGCACAACAATCCCATGTGAGTGAATTGTCCGCATTCGCAGTCAAACTCCTCTCCACCGTCCAACACAGTAATCTTGTATGAAATCCTGCACCACTTCTCTCTCTGTGCTGCATCTGTATGGATTGCAACATAAGTTTTACCCTTTTCCACCTCTTCTACTTGGTAGGCACCACATTCGTATATAATATGACCAAATTGCTCGAACATTTCTCTGGTGTATATCTTGCCAGCATGCCTTTCTGTAGCCATGTTTGCTCGGAACAGTGGCCTCCCCTGCATAAACCAATGTATGTCAGATATATAAAAAAGTGCAAGCAGCCAAACATTCAAAACTTCTTTTCCACCCCCACGAACAGTAGCTTACAATTCTGTTTCGTTTTTCTTCATAATTTTCCTCCGCTTCCCTGTCGAATTGCAACACCGTGTATTTCCGCACAAACATGTGCATTGGGTACCTAGGGGGTATGTAGTTCTTCAGCATATGGTTTGCGCTCTCACTCCTCTGAGTACTAGTCATTTTGGCGCAGAACACACCTTTGAAATAAGGTTTTGCCCATTTGTGCCGGATATCATACAGGTTGGTCATGTACTCATGTGACTTCAGGTTATACTTATCTATTAGGAACTTCCATGCCTCTTCAAACTCATCAATTGTCAACATGTGATTAACAACCTTGTGAAATTCTGCTTGGAAATCACTCTTCTTCGAGTACAACCGACCCAATGACTCCTTTTCCTTCTTCAGTACGTGCCACTTGCACCACCGGTGCGCTGTGCTTGGCATCACATTCTGTATAGTAACCTCCATTGCACGATTTTGGCCTGCAAAACACAGGGGTACCAAGTATGTTAGAGATATCCTCGGGGTAGCTATTGCATTATAAATTCCAAAGTTTTTTTACCTATCAGAATTGTTTGTGGAGCCTTGCCACCCATCATCCTCACAAATTATGAGAAAACCCATTCAAAGGTTTCGACCTTCTCATCCCGTACCAAAACACCGGCTAGTATAATGCTCTAAAAGTGATTGTTCACCCCAACAAAAAGCCCAAATGGAATTTCATACAAGTTGGTCCTGTAAGTTGTATCAAACGTCACCACGTCACCGAAGAAAGTGTACTGTAGCCTGTTGTTCCCATTAGCCCACATGAGAGTACTAATCCTCCCCTCTTTGTCTGCTTGCACTCTCTATGTGAATTGTTGATCCTTCGCACCTAGCTCTTGGAACACCTCCATTGTCTTCCGGACATCATCCTCTGCCTGGTCACGACCAATCTTACCACACAAGTTCCGCAGTGCTCTTTTCATGAACAAAACATTCCCCATCTTACCAAAGAAGCTCCCTATGATGCTATAAACTTTCGACATGTTGACATTATTCTCCCTCAGCTGCTTCACCAAATCTCTGCTGTATAGGTCGATATGTTTGTGGGATGGCCAGTGCAATGTCTGCCCATATGTCGGCGATAGTGAGTGGTTGTGCTCGTCGCGGAGCTTTGTTATATACCACCCATTATCCTTTGACCGCAGCAGCCTAACTAAAGCAGGACATTCACATCTGCAGGAACGAGTATTCTCCACGATTGGTTTACCCTAGTACATTTTTCATGCGAAAAATCTTATCACACACTTCGTAAGGAAAACATAAAACTTAGAGCAACAAGCACCAGCAATGAGCAATGGAAATCATACTGCATAGCCGCAGACTATCTCTTGCATGCACTTCGTCCTGTTGACATTGAGTCGGCTCTTCCCATATCTGATTCCAAATCCTTTCTCCCAGGAGTACAAATTGTAAAAAATCATATGCCTCCCCAACTGTGTCGAAGCTGACGCCTATTTTCGGCACAATGACATTCTCACCGGGTGCTTCTGCAAAGAGGCAGACGGATTTTTCCAGTGCTGTCATCATGTCCGAGTTTGGGGCACGACCTGGTGCAGCAGCTCCAATCCGGACCCTATTTTTTCCATCAGCATATTAATGAAGTCATAATTAGATTCATATATTACCAATTAATAGCAGTTCAATATACCAAAAGTCATCTCATCTCAATTTATACAATTTTCCCATTCTCATCTTAATGGATTCATACTTACATTCATATATGACCCACTAATAGCAGCTCAATCTAACAGAATTCAACTCATTTCAATTCATACAGTTTACACACATATTACTAATACCCAGTATCTCATTTGAATACATACAATTTACTCTACCAGTACCGATCCCCATGCCCCATGAACTGTCTGTTATGTTTTATTGTATCTGAACTAGTTGTCCCAAATGGTTTACTGACAGCAAGATGCATCCGCGTGCTGAATCTAGTTTCAACAACTGCACTGACCTAGAAATTCAGGCAATGTATACGTGGTTATGCAGCCGACCATACCTGCGCGTCCATCCCGGAGCCTGTGGATCAACTTGTTCTATCGAGTGTTCAGAGGCTTGTGGCCTGTCTGCACCCTCGCCTGTTCCCACAGCAGCTGGCGAGCACATGAGCACATCTACACTTGATGCACTCGCCACCGGCAACTCCCCGCCAGGCATCGACAGAAGGGGATATCGAAGAGGCTCCATTGGTATATCATTGTCATTCACTTCCTCTATCGGCATTCTACTGTTCGGACACATCCACAACAGAGAAAACTCAAATCTTGCAAGAACTACAAATCAAATCAATATAGGGTCGATGAAGCAGTCACAAGGGGCAAGAGTCGCGCCTGTTCACCAGCTGCATCAAGAACTCCAAGGCCGCCAGAGTCACCTCACCTCCAGACTAACGGATGGAGCCGCCGGAGCCGCCTCACCGCAACCCTAAGTGATGGAGCCGCCGCCACCGAGACGCTCTCGATAATACCAGAGTAGACTCGTAAATGGTTGAGGCATGAGGCAGCTCGACCCACCTAACCCACGTCTCCATTTATTGCATCCCAATGACGTCGTTAGCACGCATGAATCACGGACCAGAAATTCGCTCACGTGTCGAGCCACGGATCTGACGTCCGATCTCCACGGCCTGAATAGACAAGCACTTCAGGTCCACCGTCCAGGAGATTTTCTCAATTTCCTTCTCATTTCCATGCTGTCTGATGCTCCTGACACCGGGCCCATCTATCCCACAAAACGCATCAAGATTCTATATTCTGCGGTACATATACCGAGATTACTCCAGCTCATGATCAATTTCTCCGCATCCCTATTCCTTGGCCTTCTTATTATATACTAAATATTAATGTACATCTAAACTGCACTGGGACAGCACACTTCTCGAGAGTGAAGATTGTGAACAAATGCCTATGACAATGAAGCTCCAACGCATAGGCCTAAAAGACATGCCCCTCCTGTCTGTCCAGGAGTGAAGTATCTGCTGAAAATTATTCCGGAATGGAACTGGTCAGATGTCCGCCGACGGGATGAAAAAGATGACACCGCCACCATTGTGGAAAATGTTCCAGTTGGGGAGGGTGTTCGCTAACGTGATTGTGGTGGCTTTTGCAAATTAGTCCATAAAACTAGATGCAATATGTTCTTACTTGCCTATTATATCTATATACTCTCTCCATTCCCTTATACAAGGCCACTATGAAAAATGCGTTTTGCATCTATAATTTGAGTTTGCGGCCTTGCAAAGCAGCCATTAAACTTTACCTTGGTACCTGTAATTTGAGTTTGTGGACTTGTATAAGGGAACAGAGGGAGTACATTGTTGTTCTATTTGTATGTTTTGAACGATCGGAATATTTCAGTGCCATAAAGCATACACAAGCAAAAACCCATTTTCACTTTACCTTAGTCCTACCATTACCAGAACCTCGCTCTTATCATTTGATTCTTTATGAAACAGAAACAAAAACTTTCCTCCATCTTATTGAGTAAGAAAAATGGTTGCTCAATTAGTTAATGGGATACTAGGCTGAAGTATGGAAATAGAGTACTTGGGGTGGCCTTGTATGGATAAATGGAGGGAGCAGCGCAAACGCTGAATGAAGGATGAGCTCGTTCAGTTTACTTTTTTTTTAAAATTCATACTTTTATATTTCAAAGTTTTTTTAAAGCACACACACACACCTACTCCATGAATTTGGTAATGGTAGGAGTAGAGACATAATGTATATGTGCATAAATTTTCATGATGAAATATGAGAGCTACAAAAAAAATCAAATATATGGCTTTACAGCACATGCATTGTTTATTCTTCAAGTCCATGAATTTGGTCGTGTGCAGCTGGCAATTCAAGGTATTTCTTTGTGAAGTTTTACATGCAAATATGTACAATTTATTTTCCAAAATGTTTTAAAACTGAAAACACCCTACTCAAGGGAGCACTGCTTATCCACGTAATAAATGTGACAAGACCAACTGGTAGGCGACCGTGGACAAAGGTGTGCATGCAAACAGTGAACATACTCCCTTCGTTTTTTTTAGTCTACATATAAGATTTGGTCAAAGTCAAACTTTTTTAACTTTGACTAAGTTTATAGAAAAAAAAATATCAAGATTCACAGTATGAAATCAATATTGTTAGATGAATCATGAAATTAATCTTCATACCATATACCTTTAGTATTGTAGATGTTGATATTTTTTCTATAAAGTTTGACTTTGACCAAATCTTATATGCAAACTAAAAAGAAAATGGAGAGAGTAGTAGCTAGGCGGCGAGGTCGCCCATGGTTTTCAGCGCAGGTCAAAGCTCAAGAAACGGATTGATAACGCCAAGACCTGTATGGCACACCACAATTTTGCTCACCTCATGAGCTCAACATTGACGCATGCATCGGCTTTGTTCACGACGCAAGCTAAGGTAGGCGATCCCCATCGTCCGTGTGCCATTGCGTTGCACAGTCCCTCATTTCTGATCGGAGGACGATGCTTTGGCTCCACGTCGCATCCAGTCCGGTCCAATCCGATCCGCGCATCGGCAGCGCATGTGATGGGGCGATGGCGAACGCTCCGAGCGACAACCCGCCCGCTCGGCATGGAGCCCCACACCCTCCTTCGTACACCACTTAGCTGGAGCCTTTTCCCCGACGACTTCGTCTACAACAACACCTTGACATCCCTTATCCACCATACCGGATGAGGATCCGTCGTCGATCTCGTCGTCCCGCCAGTTCAGCCACCCCGTCCTCCACCTCCAAGGAGCTGCCCCAACGTTCCCATCGTCTTTTGCACCACCTCCATTCCCACACCGCCGTCTTCACCTGCACCACTAGAAGAGCAGTATAATCACCGTTTCCTCGGATGAAGCTGAGGCCTAATCGGCGCCAACAAAGAGGTTGTACACTAATCATCGCATTTTCTTCTTGATTCGATCTCACGGTGCTGCCGGCACTCGGTCCCGAGCCGACATGGCGCGGCTCCATCCACGGCGACATCGCCGGCCACTTCCTCCACGGCGTCGCTCCCTCGGCAGCAACGTCCACATCAGTAGGAGCTACTGCTGCTTTAGCTCTCGCTTGCTCTGCTCTTGCTCTCGTTCCTCTGCCTGGTCTGCTCTAGCTATTGCTCTTCATCTTGCTCTTGCTCGCGCTGCTGCTCTTACTCTTGCTCTTTATCGCGCAGCTGCTCTTACTCTTGCTCTTGCTTGCGATGCTGCTTCGATTTGGCTACACTTCAGTCGACTGAATCGACTTTTGGGTCAGTCGATTTTCAGGGGTGGGGCAGGCTCGCCGGAGTTAAGGAAGAACCAGCCGCGGCGGGGAGGGGGGCTGGCCGGAGAGGTACCCCACTATCTATCTTAGGGTTCAGGGTGGGGCGGTGGTTGATACGTCTCCAACCTATCTATAATTTTTGATTCCTTCATGCTATATTATCTACTGTTTTGGACATTATTAGGCTTTATTATACACTTCTATATTATTTTTGGGACTAACCTATTAATCAGAGGCCTAGCCCAGAATTGTTGTTTTTTTGCCTATTTTAGGGTTTCGAAGAAAAGGAATATCAAACGGAGTCCAAACGGAATGGAACCTTCAGGAACGTGATTTTTGGAACGAACAAGATCCAGGAGGCTTGGACCCTACGTCAAGCAACCAACAGGGAGGCCACGAGGTAGGGGCCGCGCCTACCCCCCCAGGTGCGCCCTACACCCTCGTGGCCCCCTGTTGCTACACCGACGAACTTCTTCCTCCTATATATACCTACGTACCCCCAAACAATCAGATACAGAGCCAAAACCCTAATTCCATCGCCATAACTTTCTGTATCCATGAGATCCCATCTTGGGGCCTGTTCCGGAGCTCCGCCGGAGGGGGCATCGATCAAGGAGGGCTTCTACATCAACACCATAGCCCTTCCAGTGAAGTGTGAGTAGTTTACCTCAGACCTTCGGGTCCATAGTTATTAGCTAGATGGCTTCTTCTCTCTTTTTGGATCTCAATACAAAGTTCTCCCCCTCTCTTGTGGAGATCTATTCGATGTAATCTTATTTTGCGGTGTGTTTGTTGAGACCGATGAATTGTGGGTTTATGATCAAGTTTATCTATGAACAATATTTGAATCTTCTCTGAATTCTTTTATGTATGATTGGTTATCTTTGCAAGTCTCTTCAAATTATCAGTTTGGTTTGGCCTACTAGATTGATCTTACTTGCAATGGGATAAGTGCTTAGCTTTGGGTTCAATCTTGCGGTGTCCTTTCCCAGTGACAGTAGGGGCAGCAAGGCACGTATTGTATTGTTGCCATCGAGGATAACAAGATGGGGTTTTTATCATATTGCATGAATTTATCCCTCTACATCATGTCATCTTGCTTAAGGCGTTACTCTGTTCTTATGAACATAATACTCTAGATGCATGCTGAATAGCGGTCGATGTGTGGAGTAATAGTAGTAGATGCAGGCAGGAGTCGGTCTACTTGTCTTGGACGTGATGCCTATATACATGATCATACCTATATATTCTCATAACTATGCTCAATTTTGTCAATTGCTCAACGGTAATTCGTTCACCCACCATAAAATGCTTATGCTCTTGAGAGAAGCCACTAGTGAAACCTATGGCCCCCGAGTCTATATTCATCATATTAATCTTCGTACACTTATTTATTTTCATTGCCTTTTATTTTACTTTGCATCTTTATCATAAAAATACCAAAAATATTATCTTATCATATCTATCAGATCTCACTCTCGTAAGTGACCGTGTAGGGATTGACAACCCCTTATCGCGTTGGTTGTGAGGATTTATTTGTTTTGTGTAGGTGCGAGGGACTCGCGCGTAGCCTCTTACCGGATTCATACCTTGGTTCTCAAAAACTGAGGGAAATATTTACGCTACTTTGCTGCATCACCCTTTCCTCTTCAAGGGAAAACCAACGCAGTGCTCAAGAGGTAGGAAGAAGGATTTCTGGCGCCATTGCCAGGGAGGTCTACGCAAACGTCAAACATACCAAGTACCCATCACAAACCCCTATCTCCCACATTACATTATTTGCCATTTGCGTCTCGTTTTCCTCTCCCCCACTTCACCCTTGCCGTTTTATTCGCCCTCTCTCTCTATCCTCCCTCTCTTTCCCGTTCGCCTCTTTTCCGTTTGCTTGTCGTTATGGCTAGTCCCTTATCTTCTCCGTTGTCTCCCGAGAATGAAGTTATAAATTTTAAGCAAAGGGAGGGAGAAAATCTAAAAGACGCTTGGTATAGAATTTGCAATGATCAAAATAGATCTACCAGGAAGCAATATGCTTCCGTTCTTCTTTGCAATTTTTATGTAGGAGCTACTCCTTGGTACAGATATATCCTTGATACCATTACCGGAGGGAACTTCTTGGGTAGCCATACTTTTGATTCTTATAATGCTATGATAGATTTGTTTGGCTCACCACCTTTTTTGGTTAATGGAACTACGTTAACCTTGGAGCATGTAATGCAAAGACTTGAAATTATTGAGAATAAGGTTGCTACTATAGAGTTAATTGAAAATTTGGATAAAAAGATCCACAACCAAATCACTCAATATGGATCTAAAGTAGGATTCACCTTGAAAAATATTAAAGAAAAGGAACCTATAGTTAATGAGAAAATAAATCAGGATTCCACTAGAATCGATAAACTTGAGGGTATTATTACCAACTTGGGAACCGCTTTTTCTTCCGTAAAGAATACTCCAAGTCCTCCCACTAAAATTGCCAAGCTTATGTATGTTCCTAAAAATAAGGGTGAATCTTCTAGTAAGGAAACTACGGATCTCAAATCTATAAGTATTCATCCCAATCTTTTTGCTATCATTAAGGAACCATTTGTTACAAATGAATTTTTCAATCTTGTGCCTAAAATTTTGATAATTAATAAAAATAAAGAAATTCCTAAGGATGGTAGATGCCTCATTGAAGAATTGCCTACCAAAGATCGCAATACCTAGATCTATCCATGCTTTTACACTAGTAGAAAAGGGGGCAAAGGTCCAGGCCGGGTCAGCCCATTAGTCCCGGTTCAGTCCAGAACCGGGACCAATGGGGGCATTGGACCCGGTTCGTGAGCCCAGGGGGCCGGCCAGGCCACGTGGGCCATTGGTCCCGGTTCGTCTGGACCTTTTGGTCCCGGTTGGTGGGACGAACCGGGACCAATGGGCCTCGCTCCTAGCCCACCACCATTGGTCCCGGTTGGTGGCTTGAACCGGGACCAAAGGCTCCCCTTTAGTCCTGGTTCATGCCACCAACCGGGACCAATGAGGTGCCTATATATACCCCCTCGCGTAAGAGCAGAGCACACTGCTCTGTTTTTTCTGGCCGAGGGGGAGAGGGCTTGGTGGTGCTCTAGCTCACCTCCTATGCACACAAGGTGTTCGATGGAATGCCTGAGCCACACTACTTAAGCTTTCTCCTCTCCAAGCTCGACCTCCAAGCTCCATTTTCCTCAATATTTGTCTAGGTTTAGCGGTCCGTCACGCCCCGTCCCCGTCTTCACCGCCGTCGATCACCCGCGCCGAGCACAAAGCCGGCACCACCGTGGTGAGCCTCTTGTTCTTTTCTTCTTTCTGAAAGGAAAAAATATTCTTACTTGTATGTTTACATCGATACTTGTATTATTTTCTTACTTTTAGTATTTCATCTTATATAGTGCGATGGTTTTGGTATTCGCCCCCGTCAGCCCTCGTCATGTCTTTGATTCTGATGTGGTATATATATTATCTTTATAACTATTGGTTCATTTATTGTTTACGAAAATTATGCCGACCAACGTGACATAGATTTTACTTATCTAGGATGTATGTGAACCGGAAATTCCAACCGACCCTATTGTCGAGAGGTTAAATTTAGTTGAAGAAGAAAACAATTTCTTGAAGGAAAAAATAAAAAAATTGAGGAGGAGAAGATGATATTGGAGTTGCATGTTGCGGATGTCGTTGATGATCACAAGATCAAGATGGATGCAATGCGCTTGAAGATGATAAAGATTAGAAAATATGCCATTCATACTGAGGCTTGGTATCATTATGCCATTGGATCAATTGTTACCTTGGTTGCGATTATGATCGCATTTGTTTTCGCATTGAAATGTTTTACATAGTTTCAATGTATGCTTTAATTAATTAGATGCTCTGGAGAGCTATATGTTGTTAGATGAGAACTATGTATGTACTTTGGTTTTAATGTGATGATGAACTTCTATTAATTGGACACTTAATTATATATAATGCATGCAGATGAACCAGCAACGGATGTACGGTGACAGACACACCTCCGAGTACATTAAGGGCGTGCATGAGTTTGTCGATGCGTCTCAGGCAAACAAGTAGAATGGTTTTATGTGTTGTCCATGCACTGAATGTGGGAATACGATGTCTTACTCTAACCGGAAAATCCTTCACTCCCACCTTCTTTACAAGGGTTTCATGCCACACTATAATGTTTGGATGAGGCACAGAGAAATAGGGGTTATGATGGAAGACGGAGAAGAAGAAGAGTACTATGACAACTATGTGCCCCCTGAATACGGTGAAGTTGCAACGGGGGAAGCTGGTGAAGATCAAGAGGAACCAGACGATGTGCCCAATGATGCTGCAACGGTGAAGATGCTGAAGATCAAGAGGAACCAGACGATGTGCCCAATGATGATGATCTCCGCCGGGTCATTGTCGATGCAAGGACGCAATGCAAAAGTCAAAAGGAGAAGTTGAAGTTCGATCGCATGTTAGAGGATCACAAAAAAGGGTTGTACCCCAACTGCGAAGATAGCAACACAAAGCTCGATACCGTACTGGAATTGCTGTAGTGGAAGGCAGAGAATGCTGTGCCTGACAAAGGATTTGAGAAGCTACGGAAAATATTGAAGAAGAAGCTTCCAAAGGATAACTAATTGCCCGACAGTACATACGCAGCAAAGAAGGTCGTATGCCCTCTAGGATTGGAGGTGGAGAACATACATGCATGCCCTAATGACTGCATCCTCTACCGCTATGCATACAAGGATCTGAACGCATGCCCGGTATACGGTGCATTGTGGTATAAGATCAGACGAGATGACCCTGGTGATGTTGACAGCGAGCCCCCCAGGAAGAGGGTTCCTGTGAAGGTGATGTGGTATGCTCCTATAATACCATGGTTGAAACGTCTGTTCAGAAACGGAGAGCATGCCAAGTTGATGTGATGGCACAGTGAGGACCGTAAGAAAGACGGGAAGTTGAGAGCACCCGCTGACGGGTCGCAGTGGAGAAAAATCGAGAGAAAGTACTGGGATGAGTTTGCAAAGGACACAAGGAACGTATGGTTTGCTTTAAGCGCGGATGGCATTAATACTTTCTGGGAGCAAAGCAGCAATCACAGCACCTGGCCCGTGACTCTATGTGTGTATAACCTTCCTCCTTGGATGTGCATGAAGCGGAAGTGTATTATGATGCCAGTTCTCATCCAAGGCCCTAAGCAACCCGGCAACGACATTGATGTGTACCTAAGGCCATTAGTTGAAGAACTTTTACAGCTATAGAATGGAAATGGTGTACGTACATGGGATGAGCACAGATAGGAGGAATTTAACCTAAAGGCGTTGCTGTTCGTGACCATCAATGATTGGCCCGCTCTCAATAACCTTTCATGACAGACAAACAAAGGATACCACGCATGCACGCATTGTTTAGATGACACTGAAAGTATATACCTGGACAAATGCAGGAAGAATGTGTACCTGGGCCATTGTCGATTTCTTCCGACCAACCATCAATGTCGAAAGAAAGGCAAGCATTTCAAAGGCGAGGCAGATCACCAGAAGAAGCCCGCCATGCGTACCGGTGATCACGTACTTGCTATGGTCAATGATTTACACGTAATCTTTGGAAAGGGTCCCGACGGACTAGCTGTTCCGAATGACACTGAGGGACACGCACCCATGTGGAAGAAGAAATCTATATTTTGGGACCTACCCTACTGGAAAGACCTAGAGGTCCGCTCTTCAATCAACGTGATGCACGTGACGAAGAACCTTTGTGTGAACCTGCTAGGCTTCTTGGGCGTGTATGGGAAGACAAAAGATACACCTGAGGCACGGGAGGACCTGCAACGATTGCACGAAAAAGACGGCATCCCTCCGAAGCAGTATAAAGATCCTGCCAGCTACGCTCTTATGAAAGAAGAGAAAGAAATCTTCTTTGAATGCCTGCTCATTATGAAGGTCACGACTGGTTTCTCGTCGAATATAAAGGGAATAATGAATATGCCAGAGAAAAAGTTCCAGAACCTAAAATCTCTTGATTGCCATGTGATTATGACGCAACTGCTTCCGGTTGCATTGAGGGGGCTTCTAGCGGAAAATGTTTGATTAGCCATTGTGAAGCTATGTGCATTCCTCAATGCAATCTCTTTGAAGGTGATCGATCCAGAAATCGTACCAAGGCTAAGGAGTGATGTGGCACAATGTCTTGTCAGTTTCGAGCTGGTGTTCCCACCATCCTTCTTCATTATCATGACGCACGTCCTAGTTCATCTAGTCGACGAGATTGTCATTCTTGGGCCTGTATTTCTACACAATATGTTCCCCTTTGAGAGGTTCATGGGAGTCCTAAAGAAATATGTCCGTAACCGCGCTAGGCCAGAAGGAAGCATCTCCATGGGCCATCAAACAGAGGATGTTATTGGGTTTTGTGTTGACTTCATTCCTGGCCTTAAGAAGATAGGTCTCCCTAAATCGCGGTATGAGGGGAGATTGACTGAAAAGGCACTCTTGGAAGTGACTCGATAATATGCAAGGACGGATATTCTTGGTCTCAAGCACACTACATAGTTCTACAGAACTCTACCTTGGTGACCTCGTATGTCGATGAACACAAGAACAGTCTGCGCTCCAAACACTCGGAGCAGTGCGACGACTGGATTACATGTGAACACATGAGGACTTTCAGCAGTTGGTTGGAAACACGTCTCAGAGGTGACAACACCGTTTGTGATGAGCTGTACTTGTTTTCCAGGGAACCATCTTTGACTGTATTGACTTACAAAGGATATGAGATAAATGGGAATACATTTTACATGATCGCCCAAGATCAAAAGAGCACCAACCAAAACAGTGGTGTCCGCTTTGATGCAGCAACCGAGAGCGGAAAGGACACATATTATGGTTACATAGTGGACATACGGGAACTTGACTACGGACATGATTTTAAGGTCCCTTTGGTTAAGTGCAAATGGGTCAATCTGTCAGGAGGCGGGGTACAAGTAGACCCACAGTAAGGAATGACAACAGTGGATCTGAAAAATCTTGGGTACACTGACGAACCGTTCGTCCTAGCCAATGATGTGGCACAGGTTATCTATGTGAAGGACATGTCTACCAAACTGAGAAAAAGATAAGATAAGGAAGCGAATACATCATACGATGAGCCAAAGCGCCACATAGTTCTTTTAGGAAAAAGGGACATCCTGGGAGTGGAGGGCAAGACAGACATGTCTGAAGATTATGAAAAGTTTCATGAAATTCCTCCCTTTAATGTCAAGGCTGACCCAAGCATCCTGATAAACGATGAGGATTATCCATGGTTACGGCGTAATAAGCAAATGACACAAGCGAAGAAAAAGTGAAGACTTTCTCCCGCAACTATTATGATGATACAATGCCAACTTTGTAACACACGTGTATGCTATGCCAACTTTTTCAGAGTTCATTTGAAAACTATGAATTTACGTCGAATTTTCTCTATAGGTGCATCTATGTTCATTTTTTTAGTAAAGTTAATCACAAACTTGTGATTCACACAAATTTCAAAGAATTCAAATTTTAACTATTCAAATTTGAAAACTAATGGCACTAACAGAAAGTTTATAATTTTTCTAAAACTAATGGCACTAACAGAAAGTTTATAATTTTACTGACCTAAAAGCAAAAAGAATTAAAAAATAAAGCAAAAACAAAAGAAAATAAATAATACAGAAAACAAAACAAAAAACTGAAAATAAAATAAAAATAGCAACAATAAGTATTTTGTTGTAAGTAGAAACAAAATAAAATAAATAAAGCAACAAAGAAAACAAACAAACTAAAAAAGTGTTTTCAAATTTGAAAACTAATGGCACTAATAGAAAGTTTATAATTTTTCTAAAACTAAAAGCAAAAAAGAATTAAAAATGAAGCAAAAAACAAAAGAAAATAAATAATGCAGAAAACAAAACAAAAAAACTGGAAAAAAATAGGGCTCGCCCCTGGCCCATGACCATTAGTCCCGGTTTGTGCCACAAACTGGGACTAAAGGGTTGGTCCTCGTTCCGCTGAGAGTTTAGTCCCACCTCGCCAACCGAAGGGCGCCCACACCGGTTTATAAGCTCGTCCCTCTCTGCCTTGTTGAGCTCCTCTCAAAGTGAAAATAGATGCCCCTATATAGGGAATTTGACCTAAATTCATAATGAATTTCTCTGAAATTCATAGAAATTGATTATGAATTTAGGTTGAAATTTCTCTATAGGTGCATCTATGTTCATTTTTTTAGTAAAGTTAATCACAAACTTGTGATTCACACAAATTTTAAAAAAATCAAATTTAAACTATTCAAATTTTAAAACTAATGGCACTAACAGAAAGTTTATAATTTTGGTGACCTAAAAGAAAAAAGAAATCACTAAAAACTATAAGTATTTAGTTCTAAGTAGAAATGAAAAAATAAATAGCAAAAAAATGCCTATAATATTTGTTATGACTAACTAAAATTACCAAATTGAGTATAATGATAAAACACAGTAATTTTAAATAGCAGGAAAAAGAATGACTCAAAAATCAATTTT
>NC_041380.1:576372402-576373477 GCF_002162155.2 Triticum dicoccoides
AAAGAAATCACTAAAAAACTATAAGTATTTAGTTCTAAGTAGAAATGAAAAAATAAATAGCAAAAAAGAAAAATGCCTATAATATTTGTTATGACTAACTAAAATTACCAAATTGAGTATAATAATAAAACACAGTAATATTAAATAGCAGGAAAAAGAATGACTCAAAAATCAATTTTTATAGTAAAGTTATTCATAAACTAGTGATTCACACAAATTTGAAAAAATTCAAATTTAAACTATTCAAATTTTAAAACTAATGGCACTAATAGGAAGTTCATAATTTTTGTGACCTAAAAGAAAAAAGAAATCACTAAAAAACTATAAGTATTTAGTTCTAAGTAGAAATGAAAAAATAAATAGCAAAAAAATGCCACCTACTAGGCCAGCACGACCTGAATACGACTAGAAACCCAACCATGGGCCAGGATTCAGGCCCGCAGCAGGCCCAGTAGGCCCACAAGCATTGCAGTGTCCCATTAGGCCCGTAAGCCTGCAGTTCAGAGGAGTTCGAAAGGGAACACAGAGCACGGCTTATAAACAGGTGCGGGAGCTCTTCAGCTAGCGAGGTGGGACTAAAAATCCCACCGCACCGCACCACGCCGTAGGCCATTGGTCCCGGTTAGACCCAAGAACCGGGACCATAGGGGGGCATTCATACCGGTTCGTGGCACAAACCGGTACGAATGCCTACCTATGGTACCGCTTCGTGCGATGAACCGGGACTAATGGCCTCTGCTTCCCGCCCTTTGGGCTACCGAAATGAGACCTTTGGTCCCGGTTGGTAGCATGAACCGGGACCATAGGTGGCATTGGTACTGGTTCGTGCCACGAACCAAGGCCAATGCTTCATGTATATATACCCACCACTTAGCGGTTTCAGTTTACATCGCCCATTTCCCCTCGACGCCGCTGAGCTCATCACCGCCAGGCTGCCTCGCCATCGCCGCCCACGCCGTTGCCCCTGCCCCGCCCCCGAGCCCACAGCGACGCCGTCCGCCGCCCACGTCGTTGCCGTCTGCCGCCCCCGAGCGTGCCCTGCCGCACCCCCTGCGCCCTCGAGCCCGTCCGCCGC
>NC_041380.1:576374163-576445092 GCF_002162155.2 Triticum dicoccoides
GAGGGTCGAGAGGGGGTCGACGGTCGCCGAGGGGTCGACGGTCGAGAGGGGGTCTAGGGTCGCCGAGGGGTCGAGGGTCGTCGAACATGAGAGGAAGAAGAGGATAAAAAAAGAAGAGGAAGAAGAAAAAAAAGAGGAGAAGAAAGAATAGAGGAGATTCTCCTCTATTCTTTCTTCTCCTCTTTTTTTCTTCTTCTTCCTCTTTTTTTATTGGGAACGAGGGTCGTCGAGGGTCGCCGAGTGGTAGAGGAAACCCTAAATAGCAAGTATCGTCGGTGTGACATACATGTGGCCGTCGGTGTCGGACACTACATCCACGTCCCACAACCCACACGTATATATGTTCTCTCTGTGTGTGTATATATATGTTCATGTATATATGCAAAAGATAGATTATCGGGGAGGGGGTATATCGACCCCCCCTCGTGTTGAAGTTATCGGGAGGGGGTATATCGACCCCCCCCCCCACGTGTCGAAGAAAAAAAAGAAGAAAAAAAGAGGAGAAGAAGAAAGGAATAGAGGAGAGAAGCTGGCTATGATTATGATGGCTCCGGTGACCCAATGCCGGTGCAAGAAGGAGACCGTGAGGAGGGCTCCGGTGACCCAATGCAGGTGCAAGAAGGAGACCGTGATGACGGCTCCGGTGACCGAACCGAGTCCGGCCAGGTATATATATTAGTTAAGCCTATGTTGACTAGCTAATTGATGCATTCATTGTTTTTGTATGTACACATATTAATTAAGTCTTTGTTCTTTTTTCTAGCCCTCCGGATCGAGCACAACTTCGGTAAAGAGACGAGGCCCGAAGAAAAAGTTGAGCTCGGATGAAAGGTTTGAGATCATAGCAATCGCGCCCGGCGGCCAACCGATTGAACCCATTCGGACAAAGAACGCATTTGTTGCTCAGTGCGGGGTTCTGGTTAGGGACAAGATCCCGATCAGCATCCAACATTGGTTAAAGCCGGCTATAGAAGACCCTGAGGTGTCTTATGCCAATGATATGCAGAAAAATGATCTTTGGACTGAGCTGAAGTCAAATTTCACCCTACCGCCAGAGGATGATCTGGAGAAGCCAGTTAAAGAGCAATTAATCAAGTCTTTTGCTCTTAAGAGGATGGCATACCTATTCAGGAGGTGGAAGAACGAGCTGAATAAGTTTGTCGATAAAAAAGAGACACCAAAATTCCAGGGCAGATATGAGAAGATTAGAGATCACTTGCCCGCTTTTGTGGCCCACAAGACATCGTAAAAGAGTAAGAAGATGTCGGCGACAAACAAGCAAAATGCTGCGAAGAAGAAGCATCACCATCGCACGGGGTCAGGTGGCTACCTCGTAGACCGGCCTAAGTGGGCCAAGACTGAGAATGATCTGGTTTATAAAGGGATCGAACCAGAGACAATTAACTGGCCAGACCGTTGCCGGACTTGGTTCTCCGGGGCTGGTGGAAACTTAGACCCTGTATCAGGGAAGTGCATTTGGACGGACGAGCAAATGGAAATACTAGTCAAGAGGCTTAAGCACTATATCGAAGCAGCGCAGCAAGGGACGTTCGTACCAGACAGAGAGAACGATGAGCTCACAATGGCCCTCGGGAATCCTGAGCACCCTGGACGGACACGAGGCACGCCAGGCTCCATTCTGTGGAAGGCTGGGTTTCCGGACGCAGGCGGTTACAAATGCCACGAGAGGAGGAAGAAAGTGGAGCAGACCCAACTGCAGGCACTGCACGCTAGGGTACAAGCGATAGAGGAACGAGAAGCAAATCGTAGGAAACGAACTGCCGAAGCTTCCCCCGAAGCTACCCCGCCATCTCAGTGGAGAAGCAGCGTGGCTTCCACTGAGCTGCTTCATCCGGAGCATGTCTTGACGGCTCTTGCCAGCTATCCCGTGGATGCTATCACGGAGTCTCAAAATTGCCACCTTATGACGCAATGGATTAATATGAAGGTCAAGGCGGCCATTGGCTCCATTTTTCCTACTGAACCCAGCGCAACTTTTCACTGCCGGCCGATTCCAGAAGGATATGCTAGGGTGATGGTGGATGAAATAACGGAGGGATTTGAGGACCTCTAGCTTGACCACCCTACCGGTGAAGGGGAGACTCGGCTGGGTTCTGCTCTGAAGACTCCATGCCTATGGCGGAAGGAGCTCATCAACCTTCCGAACTGGACGCCTCCGCCTCCTCCTCCTCCTCCGGCGAGTCAGGGCACTCCGCCTCCTCCACCGCCACCTCCTCCGGCGAGTGACGATCAAGGCACTCGGCCGGCTCGTGCTCCGGCGCGTGGCGGCACTCCGCCTCCTTCTCCGCCTGCCTCGGCGCGCCCGAGTAGCAAGCCTCCTCCTTCTCCGCCTCGTCAGCAAGGACGGAAGAGACCCGCCGCCGCTCCGGCTGCTCCGGCGCGTCGTAGTCCTTCTCCTCCGCCTCGTAAGAAAGTAAAGAAGACAACCGCTCCGTCTGCTCTGCCGGCGTCTAGCAGTAATGCCAGAGGCGGGAGGACATACAGATTCGGTCCTTCTCTGAAGACTCCAGAGAAGTTACCATTTGAGAGGACCCCGGAGGAGAACGCCGAGATCGCGCGAGAAGAAGTGAGGAACTTCTTTAAAGGTGTGAAAGCAAAGAAACATCCTCCTCTGGAGGAGAAGGTAGATCCGGTGAAAGCGAAGCGCACTCTGGCTGCCCTGACAAAACCACCCAAGTCTCCGCCGAAAGGCAACTATGGGCGCATTATTGGAAAGGCATTTACCAAAGCGGAGCGGTCGGGAAGTACTGTCAGTGATCAAAGGCTGAAAGAACGACGAGCTGGGAAACAAATTGCCCTGCTCGGCGAACAAGCGAAGCAATCGTGCCCCCCGCTCAAGGTGCCTAGCGACATCGTCGCTAATGATCCGTGGATGGTGCCCGGTTATAGCAATCTTGGAGATTACCTGCCCGACGATGTACATTATGATTTCTTGGAGGTGCAGATACAAAGATACGAGTACAAGAAGCCTCTCGTCAAAGATGAAAGATCTCTATCAACGATGATGCGAAGATTGCATGATTGGTACTTGAAAATCTGCAGAGAGTCTGGGGGGAGGAATACTTTGTATGTGAGAGTTAAAAAGGAGCATGACCTCGTTGGAATTGAACTGTTGCCTGTTCCATTTGAGGAGTTCTTTCAGTTTTTCAATCAATTGGCCCTCGATAAAGCAACGGTCACCTGCTACTGTCTGTAAGTAGTACTACTTCTGTCATTAAGTCTCTCTATATAGCTCAGCTCTTTCATTGCATGTATTTATAATTATCCTCACTATATTATGCAGATTGAAGATCATCGAATTGAAGAAAAGACAAATCGGTGATATTGGGTTCATTAACACAAATCTCATAGATGCAACTGAGGTAAAATTTCATGCCGCAGATACCGAGGCCAACTTGCTATGATCGTTGGTAACAAATGAAAACAAAGATATAATAATCTTTCCTTACAACTTCAAGTGAGTGTTACTGTCTTGTGCATATTTGGTTTCCCTTATATATTAGTCAAGGTTATAGTAATGTAATTGATGAGTTATGCATGCGTGTGCAGTTTCCACTATATTCTCCTAGAGATTAAGCTTGAGCAGGGACTAGTAACCGTCTTAGACTCGAGACGAAAAGATCCCCAGGACTATGCGGACATCACTCAAATGCTCGAGAAGTAAGTTAAATCGATCATTATCCACCATATCAGCAACTTTGTTCATTTCCTGATATATCAAGTAATTGTTTTCTTTGTCTGGCAGGGTTTAGAGAAAATTCACCAAAAAAGCTCCAGGACTGCCGAAGAAGCTGCAATTTAGACACTCGAAAGTAAGTACTATAGTAGCATGTTCCGCGCATCTCCTAGTGATTCAAGCGCTAGTTTCATCAATACCATTTGGCATTCTTTCTTATCAGTTTGATTGACCTCTATTTCTTGTAAAGTGGTTGTGGCAGGAACAAGGGAATGATTTCTGTGGATACTACGTTTGCGAGTCCATCCGCCACATGACCTGTGAGCGGGGCTACTCTGACGAACAATATGAAGTGCGTAAATAACAACATTCACAATTTTATTTTATTACCATCATTTGTGTTGAGTTTAATTCATTCATTCATATATATATATATATATATATATATATATATATATATATATATATATATATGTATTGACCCCCTTCTTCAAATTAAATGTTTCGGAAGCGGGATGAACTCCTAGCACCAGCTCGCATGCGAGCAATTCAAGAGGAATTGGCGGCATTCTTCCTTGACCACGTGATCGCTGAAGACGAAGAATACTATGTGGACCATGTGTCCGTATGTTAGGAGATTATATTTGTAAGAGATAATTATTGTATATATGTAGCCGGTAGTGTCGGATACATATACGAGAACTTGTTGTTCGACCAATCTCTCGGAGAAGGAGAGGTGGTCGATATCACTTCTCTCTATATGCATATATG
Source organism: Triticum dicoccoides (assembly GCF_002162155.2). Taxonomy (NCBI): domain Eukaryota; kingdom Viridiplantae; phylum Streptophyta; class Magnoliopsida; order Poales; family Poaceae; genus Triticum; species Triticum dicoccoides. The sequence goes on from NC_041380.1 coordinate 576,378,632, forward strand.
TTCATGACGATCTTCTGTTTCCTTCGTTTTCTTACTAGCTAGCTAGCGTGTCTAGTCCTCTCTATACGTATGTATAGTACGTAGTGTCGACCAAGCACGGACATAAGAGAGGACACTTCTCTCTATTAATTATAGCTAGCTAACACAATATATGAAAAACCTAAATTAACCCCCCAAAACCCCCCAACCCCCCCCCTTTCAAAAAAACAAAAACCCCAGCCACAGAAATGCTGACGCGTGGATGCCTATTGGTCCCGGTTGGTGCCACCAACCGTGACCAAAGGCTCTCCTGCCTGGGCTCCGTGCACAGGCCACGTGGAGGCCCATCTGTCCTGGTTCTGGACTGAACCGGGACTAAAGGGACAGGGCATTAGTAACGATCCTTTAGTCCCGGTTCAGGAACCGGGACAAAAGGCCCTTACGAACCGGGACAATAGGCCCGTTTTCTACTAGTGTTATGCCTAGCTAGGGGCCTTAAACGATAGCGCTTGTTGGGAGGCAACCCAATTTTATTTTTATTCCTTGCCTTTTTCTCCTGTTTTTTAATAAATAATTTATCTAGCCTCTGTTTTGGTTGTGTTTTTTGTGTTTAATTAGTGTTTGTGCCATGTAGAACCGTTGGCAAGACTTGGGGAAAGTCTTGTTAATCTTGCTGTAAAAACAGAAACTTTATCGCTCACAAGAACTGATGCCATTTTTATTTGGAAAGTTCTACTTAGTTAATTCTTTTTGCAGATGATTAATATATAAATTCCTCACGTCCATAAATTTATTTTAGAATTTTTGGGGTTCCAGATCTTGTGCTAGCTACAGATTACTACAGACTGTTCTGTTTTTGACAGATTCTGTTTTCGTGTTTTATTTGCTTATTTTGATGAATCTATGGCTAGTAAAATAGTTTATAAACCATAGAGAAGTTGGAATAAAGTAGGTTTAACACAAATATAAATAAATAATGAGTTCATTACATTACTTTGAAGTGGTCTTTTGATTTCTTTCGCTAACGGAGCTCACGAGATTTTCTACTTTAAGTTTTGTGTTATGAAGTTTTCAAGTTTTGGGTAAAGATTTGATGGATTATGGAACAAGGAGTGGCAAGATCCTAAGCTTGGGGATGCCCATGGCACACCCAAGATAATCTAAGGAGACCAAAAAGCCAAAGCTTGGGGATGCCCCGGAAGGCATCCCCTCTTTCGTCTACTTCTATCGGTGACTTTACTTGGAGCTATATTTTTATTTACCACATGATATGTGTTTTGCTTGGAGCGTCTTGTGTGATTTGAGTATTTGCTTTTTAGTTTACCACAATCATCTTTTCTGTACACACCTTTTGAGAGAGACACACATGATTCAGAAATTATTAGAATAATCTATGTGCTTCACTTATATCTTTTGAGTTATATAGTTTTGCTCTAGTACTTCACTTATATCTTTTAGAGCACGGTCGTGGATTTGTTTTATAGAAAGTATTGATCTCTCATGCTTCAGTTAGATTATTTTGAGTCTTAAATAGCATGGTAATTTTCTTAAATAATCCTAATATGCTAGGTATTCAATATTATTAAAAACTTTCTTATGAGTGTTTTGAATACTGAGAGAAGTTTGATGCTTGATGATTGTTTTGAGATATGGAGGTAGTGATATTAAAGTTGTTCTAGTTGAGTAGTTGTGAAAATGAGAAATATTTGTGTTGAAGTTTGCAAGTCCCGTAGCATGCATGTATGGTAAACGTTATGTAACAAATTTGAAACATGAGGTGTTCTTTGATTGCCTTCCTTATGAGTGGCGGTCAGGGACGAGCGATGGTCTTGTCCTACCAATCTATCCCCCTAGGAGCATGCGCGTAGTGCTTGGTTTTTGATGACTTGTAGATTTTTGCAATAAGTATGTGAGTTCTTTATGACTAATGTTGAATCCATGGATTATACGCACTCTCACCCTTCCATCATTGCTAGCCTCTTCGGTACCGTGCATTGCCCTTTCTCATTCATAGTTGGTGCAAACTTCGCCGGTGCATCCAAACCCCGTGATATGATACACTCTTTCACACATAAACCTCCTTATATCTTCCTCAAAACAGCCACCATACCTACCTATTATGGCATTCCCATAGCTATTCCGAGATATATTGCCATGCAACTTTCCACCATCATGTTTATCATGACACGTTCTTCATTGTCATATTGCTTTGCATGATCATGTAGTTGACATCGTATTTGTGGCAAAGCCACCGTTCATAATTCTTTCATACATGTCACACTTGATGCATTATGTATCCCGGTACACCATCAGAGGCATTCATATAGAGCCGTACCTTGTTCTAGTACCGAGTTGTAATCATTGAGTTGTAAATAGATAGAAGTGTGATGATCATCATTTAATAGAGCATTGTCCCAATAAAAAAAGAGAAAGGCCAAATAAAAAAGGGGACAATGCTACTATCCTTTTTTCCACACTTGTGCTTGAAAGTAGCACCATGGTCTTCATGATAGAGAGTCTCTTGTTTTGTCACTTTCATATACTAGTGGGAATTTTCATTAGAGAACTTGGCTTGTATATTCCAGCAATGGACCTCCTCAAGTGCCCTAGGTCTTCGTGAGCAAGCAAGTTGGATGCACACCCACTTAGTTTCTTTTGTTGAGCTTTCATACATTTATAGCTCTAGTGCATCCGTTGCATGGCAATCCCTACTCCTTGCATTAACATCAATCGATGAGCATCTCCATAGCTCATTGGTTAGCCTCGTTGATGTGAGAATTTCTCCTTTTTTGTCTTCTCCACATAACCCCCATCATTATACTCTATTCCACCCATAGTGCTATATACATGGCTCACACTCATGTATTGCGTGAAGGTTTATAAAGTTTGAGATTACTAAAGTATGAAACAATTGCTTGGCTTTCATCGGGGTTGTGCATGATGAGAGCATTCTTGTGTGACGAAAAAGGAGCATGACTAAACTATATGATTTTGTAGGAATGAACTTTCTTTGGCCATGTTATTTTGAGAAGACATAATTGCTTAGTTAGTATGCTTGAAGTATTATTATTTCTATGTCCATATTAGACTTTTATCTTGAATCTTTCAGATCTGAATATTCATGCCACAATTAAGAAGAAATACATTGAAATTATGCCTAGTAGCATTCCACATCAAAAATTCTGTTTTTATCATTCACCTACTCGAGGACGAGCAGGAATTAAGCTTGGGGATGCTTGATACGTCTCCAACATATCTATAATTTTTGATTGCTCCATGCTATATTATCTACTGTTTTGGACATTATTGGGCTTTATTATACACTTTTATATTAATTTTGGGACTAACCTATTAACCTGAGGCCCAGCCCAGAATTGTTGTTTTTTGCCTATTTTAGGGTTTCAAAGAACAGGAATATCAAACGGAGTCCAACGGAATGAAACCTTGGGGAACGTGATTTTTGGAACGAACATGATCCAGGAGACTTGGACCCTATGGCAAGCAACCAACAGGGAGGCCACGAGGTAGGGGGCGCGCCTACCCCCCCCCCCCCAGGCGCGCCATCCACCCTCGTGGGCCCCTGTTGCTCCACCGACATACTTCTTCCACCTATATATACCTACGTACCCCCAAACGTTCAGATACGGATCCAAAACCCTAATTCCACCGTCGTAACTTTCTGTACCCATGAGATCCCATCTTGGGGCCTATTCCAGAGCTCCGCCGGAGGGGGCATCGATCACGGAGGGCTTCTACATCAACACCATAGCCCTTCCGATGAAGTGTGATTAGTTTACCTCAGACCTTCGGGTCCATAGTTATTAGCTAGATGGCTTCTTCTCTCTTTTTGGATCTCAATACAAAGTTATCCCCCTCTCTTGTGGAGATCTATTCGATGTAATCTTCTTTTGCGGTGTGTTTGTTGAGACTGATGAATTCTGGATTTATGATCAAGTTTATCTATGAACAATATTTAATTCTTCTCTAAATTCTTTTATGTATGATTGGTTATCTTTGCAAGTCTCTTCGAATTATCAGTTTGGTTTGGCCTACTAGATCGATCTTTCTTGCAATGGGAGAAGTGCTTAGCTTTGGGTTCAATCTTGCGGTGTCCTTTCCCAGTGACAGTAGGGGCAACAAGGCACGTATTGTATTGTTGCCATCAAGGATAACAAGATGGGTTTTTTGTCATATTGCATGAATTTATCCCTCTACATCATGTCATCTTGCTTAAGGCGTTACTCTGTTCTTATGAACTTAATACTCTAGATGCATGCTGGATAGCGGTCGATGTGTGGAGTAATAGTAGTAGATGCAGGCAGGAGTCGGTCTACTTGTCTTGGATGTGATGCCTATATACATGATCATACCTAGATATTCTCATAACTAATGCTCAATTCTGTCAATTTCTCAATAGTAATTCGTTCACCCACCGTAAAATACTTATGCTCTTGAGAGAAGCCACTAGTGAAACATATGGCCCCCGGGTCTATCTTCATCATATTAATCTTCCAACACTTAGTTATTTTCATTGCCTTTTATTTTACATTGCATCTTTATCATAAAATACCAAAAATATTATCTTATCATATCTATCGGATCTCACTCTCGTAAGTAACCGTGTAGGGATTGACAACACCTTATCGTGTTGGTTGCAAGGATTTATTTGTTTTGTGCAGGTGCGAGGGACCCGCGCGTAGCCTCCTACTGGATTGATACCTTGGTTCTCAAAAACTAAGGGAAATACTTACGCTACTTTGCTACATCACCCTTTCCTCTTCAAGGGAAAACCAACGCAGTGCTCAATAGGTAGCAGTGGTCGTCGGTGATGGTTGGGCGGTAGCGTGGGGATTGCCAGAGAAAAGGCTCGTTACGGGGGGGCTAGAGCTATTGTCGGGGCGTTGGCAGACAGGCGGTGGGGAGTGATTTCGAGGCGGATGGGGCGGTGCACGGCCGGCGGGGGCCGGCGGTTTGGCCGGTGGTGTCAGTCGACTGATGCTGCTACATGACCAGCTGCCCTGGCTCTTGCACGCACTGCTGCTACTGCTTTTTTGCTACTAGGGTGTTCAGTTTCGATAGTAAAATTCAGTTTCGACAGTTAACTTCAGTTTCAACAATTAAATTCAGTTTCGACAGTTAAGTTCAGAGATGAGTGGCTGATGTATTTTACATCTAGCACTTTGTGGTTATGTATTTTACGTCATCTATTGGAGATGCTATTAGAATTCCACTCAGGTTAACGTTGTCTCTCTTGTCCTGCTTCAAGCTCGGCGTCGTACAACTCGCCGAAGCTGCTCCAACAACGAAACCCTCCATCACAGCGGAGTAGTACCCCGGGTTCCATATCCAAACGCCTAAGATCTTCTTCCCCTCCTCCGACAGCCAAGTCAGCCGGAGCATCCTCACGGACCCACCCAATCATGCTGAGATCAACATGGCTTCGCCAAAGAGGTTGTACACTTGTCCTCTGAGCACACGTAGTAACGTGGAATACGATTATTTTCTCCTACTATATGACAAGCAGTGAGGTTACACGCAACTTAGCTATCCGTGATGGACTCTCTTGAACGCCATCATTATTTATCTCTGCGCGTTTGAGCTGTGCATTTGTCGATAGGACTGGGAGTTGAGCTAGTAGGGCAGTGGCCTGGGTCCAAAGGAGTAGAAGTAGCACAAAAAAATGTACTGTAGGCTTTTCCTTGCTCAAGCCTGCCTACTAGAATCGCCAGTGCTTGAAAGGAAAAGTGAAGGAAAAACATAGGAATTGGAAAGTTTCCTATGATACTACTATTCATGCATTTGGTTCAAAGGAATGGAGCAAAGGAAAACTATAGGATTTGTTCCTTTAGTGTCTCTTTAAAAGAAAAACCGTAAGAATTTTAATATCCACTTGTCCTCCTTTTCAAATTCCTATTCATGAAGCACAAGACTAAGAGATAGTAGCATAATAGCATTATAATCGTATATTTTCTTGTGGTTTGACTTAATCTCACCATGCTTCTTTGTATACTATGATCTTCCAATTCTTGTGAATCAAACACCCAGATTGGCAGAAATCATGTGTTTTTAAATTCTTTGTTTTGCACGTGCATTCCTATCCTATTACTGTGTATTTCCTATCCCTGCGTTGTTAGAATCCTCCAATTCAAATGAGCCCTTATAGAATTACTTCTCTTACAGATAGTTGTCAAAGAAATACCTTGTGTAGTTTTTCCCGCTCCTGCTACGTCGTCGTCCACCCCAGCTCAGCTGCTCCAATGACAGAAGGGTCTAGCACAGCAGGGATCCGGCCTCCAGACTGTCTTTCGCCGCCTCAGATCTTCTTCCCTGCTGCGGGCAGCCATGACAACTGCATTAGCATCATCAACCAAACAGATGACCTCGAGGACTACACGGGTCCGCAAGAGAGGTCGCACTCTTTCTTGTCTGCTTACGTTATGCATCGCTTAATATTACATGCTACTTTATCATCATGTTCACCGATTAGACTCTGAATCAGCTCCAAACTAATGGTCAAACTTGAGTTTTTAAATTGTTGTGGGGTACATATAGGAGCCGCAATCAATAGTATCTATCTACTATCTGGTTAATCTCTAGTGTCTGCTATGAGTTTCATGTTGGGTGGGAAACAAACAGTAAAGAAGCCATTATCTGTATTTTTTAACTGAAGACATTATCTGCCTGCTATAATTGGTTTTGGGTCTATCCACAGGTTTCTATCATCACTCTCGATTTCTGCATTCACTCCTTACATAATCTCACTATGTTTTATTCCTATGCATGTCATTTATTGTACACAATGGAACTGAATATGTAGAGAAAAAGAGACGAGCCTTGCGTGGCAATAAAATTTCATGCAGATGTCGCTCCATGGTAGGCGTAAAGGCAGCCCCCCTCCACCCATTTCGGATTGTAATCGAGAGGAAGATATCTGTTCTGAGGGGGATTCAGAAGGAGAAGACCACTCTTGTTTACCCCCTGAGGTCTTCGCTCTAACTTGCCATGCTGATTTTGGTTATATCATGCAGATGGTGCCTTGCATTGCTTACTTTATACATCAAATATGTCATTTGCTTAGTTTAGACATGCTTTGTGTGAATGCCATCTGTTTAGTTTACTCATTGTTTATGTGAATTATGCAACGCCATCTTGATTAGCCAGGCATCATATATGTGAATGTTGCAATGCCATCGTGCTTAGCCAGTCATCTTATATGTGAATTATATCAGGCCATCCTTTTTTTTCGTTACGTATTACATTTTTCAACAATGTTAGTACATTTAACTACTCTTCGTGTGCATCAGCCATTTGACATGATGATGGAAAATTCTGGAGTGAAAACAAGGTCTTCAGAGCAGACTATGCTATCTGATGAAGCCCATATCTCGCTGGTTATGGATAGCTCCTCAGAGGAGGATTTAGAGACAGATGACCAGTCCTATCCCCCCAAGGTGTATGCTCTAACTTGGCAGGGTTATGTTGCTCATACCATGCGTACGGTGTCTTGCATTGCTATGTCATTTGATTAGTTTAGACATGCTTTCTGTGAATGCCACCTGTTTAGTGTCTAACTACCATATATGTGAATTATGCATTGCCATCTTATTGCAAGACATTATATATGTGAATTATGCAATGATATCTTGTTGCAAAGGAATTATATATGTGAATCATGCAATGCCATGCTGTTTAGCCAATCATCATGTATGTGAATTATATCATGCTATCATTTTTTTTGTATTACGTGTTCCATTTGTCGACAACGTTTGTATATTCAACTACTCTTCCTATGCATCATCCATTTGAAGTGGTGATGAAAGTATCTGGAGTGAAAACAAGGTATTCAGAGTAGACAATGCTACCTGCTGAAGCAGACATCTTGCTGGTTACAGAGAGCTCCTCAGAAGAGGATTCAGAGACTAATGACCAGTCCTATTTCCCCCCTGAGGTCTATGGTCAAACTTGGGAGGGCTATATTACCCATGTCATGCATGTTGTCTTGCATTGCTTAGTTTTTACATCATATATGGATTGTCATCTGCTTACTTAATTATTGTATAAATCATATGTTTGAATTATATCATGCCATCATGTTTACATACACAACATCTATCTGAATTATGGCATGGAAACCCATTTAATAAAGACATCATATAGTTATATCATCTCATCCTGTCTAGTGATTACAGTCATCATATTTTGAATTATGGCATTCTATCTGTGAATTATATCATGCTATCATGTTTCCATAGGCGGCATGTATGTGAATTATGGCATGCCAACCTATTTAATAAACACATTATATAGTTGTATCATATCATCCTGTTTACATAGTCATCATATTTTGAACTATGTCTTTCCATCTTTTTTTAGTTAGCCATCTGTCGGTGACAAAACCGGCGGATCTTGGGTAGTGGGTCCCGAACTGTGCGTCTAGGCCGGATGGTAACAGGAGGCAGGGAACACGATGTTTTACCCAGGTTCGGGCCCTCTTGATGGAGGTAAAACCCTACGTCCTGCTTGATTAATATTGATGATATGGGTAGTACAAGAGTAGATCTACCACGAGATCAAGGAGGCTAAACCCTAGAAGCTAGCCTATGGTATGATTGTTGTATATGGAGTTGATTGCCTACGGACTACAACCCTCCGGTTTATATAGACACCGGATAGGGTTAGGGTTACATATAGTTGGTTACAATGGTAGGAGATCTAGAATATCCGCATCGCCAAGCTTGCCTTCCACGCCAAGGAAAGTCCCATCTGGACACGGGACGAAGTCTTCAATCTTGTATCTTCATAGTCCAGGAGTCCGGCTGAAGGTATAGTCCGGCTACCCGAACACCCCCTAATCCAGGACTCCCTCACCATCATAATGTGAAATTGTGTCATGCTATCCTGTTTAGTTAGCCATCATATATGTGAAATCATGTCATGCTATCCTGTTTGGTTAGACAACATAAATGTGAATTATTTCATGCCCTCTTTTATTCCCCACTATCCATTGCACCTGTCTATCATACAATGTTTGTACATTCAATTACTTTTCTTGTTTATCAACCATTTGAATTGGAGAGGGCGATGGCAGTATCTAAGGGAGTAACAACACGGTCTTCAAAAAAGATAGTGCTACCAATTGATGCAGATAGAACCACGGTTGTACTTGCCCAAGAACCAGCCCCACCACACATAACCCAGACTCTCGCAAATTGTACCCCTACCCAGTTGGACAGAGAACCAGCTACACCCCTTCTAACCCCAACCCCAGCAGATAGTAACCCAGTTCCAGTTGACACAACACCGTCTCCACCACATAGCACCCAAACACGAGCAGTTGGTAAGGGAACTGCAGTGCCCAAAGCATGAGGACCACCACTTCGAATCCCCACTCAACGCTTAAAGGAGAAGAGGAATTGTTCTCAAGTCAGGTTCTGTACCTATGGTTCATACTCGTTTGCTCTTGCATCACTGAATTTACTCATACCAACTATTTTCAAATTTGAAGGATGGAATTGAAACTCCAATGGTGCTCCATTGAAGAAACGCTTGAGCTGGCGTCCGCGGAGCTCTCAGAGAGAAAGCGACAGAGACGTCCTTTACCTGATGGGCCGGATAAGACTGTTGGCTCATTCCGGACTAACCATGATTGGATTCATGGCCGCATGCATTATGCAGGGGGTGCAGCCACTTCAATATAGAGGCCACCCCATGTGGGATTTCAACGGGGAGGATGACGCCACCCGTTACGGTCGTAAGGGGCCGGCCTCAGCTGCCGCTCTAGTAAAGATCTTATCCTCTTTGTATAAGGGAGAAAAGGAGGAATTCCTCCACGTCAACCCGCAGGCCGGATTTACTATGTACGATCCTCCAAGTTGGGTAAGTGAACAACTGCGCTTGCCCATTTGTTTTATACTCCCACGGTTAGATATGTAGTCTAACGACTTCAATGCAGGAACTGCGACAGGTGGTAAAGGATATAAACAGCCGCCCTCCACAGCCCGAGGACCCAGAACGGTCCCTCGATCCGGACATATCGGTGGAGCTTATCGACGGGGTGTTCCATCAGCTAAGCAAGGACAATACCTTGGTAGCCATCACGGCTGATTACCCAGGGTTAATCCCGGCCTCCCAGGTGACAGAAACCGGAGTCTCATTCCCTTGAGAGAGATTCCGCTCTCACGTATTCCGGTGTTTCTGACGACAACCGTGTTTTGCAGGGGAGATTTCCGAGGCAGGAGGCCGAACCTGCGGCGGCTAGCCAACGAGGGGCCGCAGGGCCCCGTGGGGCGAAAAGGAATGTAGTCCGGACTGAGATGCCGGTGCAAAGGTATAGCGCACCCTCTGCTTCCCTGGTGTTATCCTGTCAGGGCATATTAATGTTCGTGCTATCTTCAGAACGAAGAGACCTCGCCGGACTACATCCGGAGAGGTTGCCAATCGCGCCTCCACCAGCCAGGCTGCAACGTCTGGCCAGGAAGCGGAGGCGAGGACAAGGCGCGCATCGGACGCTCCTCCGATAGAGGATGCGGACAGGCTGTCTGCCACAAATTCTGAAGTGGAGAGTGCCATGAACCACAGGCGTCGCCGGACAGTTCTACGCGACGCTTGTTTCTCCCAAGAGGCTTTAGATGTCTTTAATTCGGGAGATGCGTACCTCCGTGCCGCTCAAAATGGTTTAGCCAGAGCCACGGAGTAGTATGTAAAAGACATACGGGTAAGAAAATTTTGCTCAAATATATATATACCAGTAGCCCCCGAGACTTGAAACAGTTAGAGCAACTGATTTAAGGATCATTTAATATGCAGGTTCTTACAGAGAAGAATACTGTACTGTCCCAGGAGCTAGAAAAGTGAAAGGCCCAACTAGAGGCCGCACTAGCCGCAGCAGGGGAGCCCAAAGAGACCCCCTCAGGTAAGATACACTTTGAAAGATTAGTATTGTGCGGTGTGGGTGCAAATCTGACAAATCATGTTGCAGATGGCGCCGGACTCGATCCGGAAAAGCAACAACTCTTACGCCGGCTAAAGGCCGGTGAGAGTACGTTGACAAAGGTGAGGCGAGAGAAGAATGATCTTCAGGATGCCAACACCCGGCTGGACGTCGAACTTAAAGATGTTCGTGGCCAGCTGTCGGACTCCACGAAGGAGAATCAGCGGCTTCGACGCAGCATATTTAGTAAGTGCTTGAACGAACTTTGAAAAAAGAGTTCGGCGAGGAAGTCGACTAACAGAGTAATGTCTGTAGGTATGCTCACAGGTCGTCCTGCAGAGGAGATGCCCGATTCGATGGGTGACCTTCTTCCCGAACTCACGCAACTGCACGAGCGAATTCGGCAGGCGATGCGAGGCGTTGCCCAAGCCTTATGGCCTGCCCACTCCATGCCCGAGGGCCTTGGAGAGCTTGCGAAGAAGCTGAAGGGAGCTCGGCGGCGCTTCCGGTTGTGGAAGATATCAGCCTGCCGACAAGGCGCTAGGGAGGCCTGGGCCATGGTGAAGACCCGTTTTACGAAGTCTGACCCAAACCACATGCCCGAGGTCGGACCAGTGGGGCCTGACGGGAAGGAGATCCCTGTAAGCTTAGTATACGGACAAGTAGAGTTAGCCGCGAAGTATTCCCAGCAGGACTGTAAATTAGACAGCCTGTTAGATGGTATAGAAGAGAAATACAATCAGTCAGAATGAGTATGTAATTTTGAATTGACATGTGTAATGCCTTCTAGCCGGATTGTAGATCGTTTGTCGTTGCCGACCTTTTCGCTTCAACCTCGGGACCTGACGGTCCGGAGTGTGTCCGAATACCATAGCGGTTATATAAGAACCGGGGTATGCGTGGAGACCAGGCGTAGGGGTCATTAGTGCTTTATCAGACAAGTGCCCAACTAGTTATGTTATATTACATGGTTAGTAAGAAACATCTTCCAGAGAAAATAGTTCCGTTAAGGGTTCCTTTCTCTGGGAGGCATGCCCTAAAGTGCATGTCCGGACTGCGTGAAAAGACATAGAAAAAGCATCTGGGGGCGCATAAAATGAGTAAAAAGATCATCTTTTATTTCACCGACCGAATATTCTCTTAAGAACGCTAGCTTTCGGCTTCACCCAGTCTGAGGTACACATCCGGCTGACCCGGCAGTAACAATCGCAGAGGTGCTCCCTTTACCGCCTAGCCGAACAATCGGGAACGTAGGGGTAAGCACAGGAGCCAGGCAACCCAGCTTGGCCAAAACTTAAGTCATATCGATGCATATAATGGTGAAGAAAAAGGTATATGCGGAAGTTTGACACATGTGTTGGGCGTGAAGCCCGTATAAATAAGCTTCTGTTAAAGAAGCCCCCAGGTTTAATGAGCGCGAGTGGCGCGTCACTAGATGAGCCTTTAAGTGCTATAAAAGAAAAGAGCGGAAGGAGAGAAATGTAAAAAAATGCAAAAAATGGACAGAGGAAGGAGACGAACACAGAGTCCGGCGCTAGGCATAGAATCTTCGGAGACGGGTGGCATTCCACGGGTTCGGCTCGAGTCGGTTATCCGACGCATCTCGCAGGCGGTACGCCCCACCAGTCAGGACTTGGTCAATTATGAATGGACCTTCCCACTTGGGCTTGATTTTGTCCTTTTTCTTATCCGGCAGGCGTAGAACTAGTTCGCCAACATTGTAATTTTTGGCCCGTACTTCTCTGCTTTGATATCTTTGGGCCTGCTGTTGATAAAATGTGGAACGGGCTTTTGCCACATCGCGCTCCTCCTCCAAGGCGTCCAATTTGTCCTGCCGATCGAGCTCGGCTTCTCTTTCTTCGTACATGCGCACTCTAGGTGAGTCAAGAATTATGTCGCATGGCAGAACTGCTTCTGCACCATACACCAGAAAAAATGGTGTGTACCCGGTAGTGCGATTTGGCGTGGTCCGCAGCCCCCATAGCACGGAGTCGAGCTCCTCTACCCAGTGCGTGTTAGATTCCTTGAGGGACCGCACCAGTCTGGGTTTAATGCCGCTCATGATAAGACCATTTGTGCGTTCGACCTGGCCGTTGGTTTGTGGGTGATAGACGAAAGCATAATCGAGCTTGATGCCCATGTTTTTGCACCAGAGTTTTACCTCGTCGGCGGTAAAGTTTGTACCGTTATCGGTTATAATGCTGTGGGGGACGCCATAACGCTGTACAACCCCGGATATGAAGTCTATCACAGGTCCGGATTCAGCCGTTTTAATAGGCTTGGCTTCTATCCATTTGGTGAACTTATCCACCATGACCAGTAAGTATTTTTTCCTATCGGTCCCACCTTTAAGGGGTCCGACCATGTCGAGCCCCCAGACCGCAAAAGGCCAGGTGATGGGTATAGTTTGGAGTGCGGTGGGTGGCATATGGCTTTGGTTGGCAAAAAGTTGGCAACCAGCGCATCGTTGGACTACGTCCTGAGCGTCTGCCCGGGCCGTCGGCCAATAAAAGCCTGTACAGAAAGCCTTGCTAACAAGGGACCGAGGAGCGGCGTGGTGACCACCGAGTCCGGCATGAATTTCAGCCAGAAGGTTCCTCCCTTCCTCTTCAGAGATGCACCTTTGAAGGACTCCGGTAGTGCTTTTCTTATAAAGCTCTCTATAGGCTTTAGATCGCCGCACTATGCAGTGGGCCTCGTTTTGGTCCTCCGGGAGTTCCTGCCTAGTAAGGTAGGCTAGGAATGGTTCTGTCCACGGGGCGATAACCGCCATTATTACGTGGGCTGAAGGTGTAATTTCATTGGCAGAGCCTCCGATTGTGTCAGATTGTTCGGCGTCGAGTGGTGCGGCTGGGTCCGGGCTGTTATTTGCGGGTTCCCCCTCCCATGCTACGGATGGCTTGAACAATCTTTCCAAAAACATGTTGGGGGGGGGGACTGCATCGCGTTTTGCTCCGATGCGTGCCAGGACGTCCGCTGCTTGATTGTTTTCTCGGGCTATATGGTGAAACTCCAGCCCTTCGAACCGAGCTGACATTTTTAGGACGGCGTTGCGGTAAGCTGCCATTTTTGGGTCCCTGGCATCGAAGTCTCCATTTATTTGGGATATCGTGAGGTTTGAATCCCCGCGTACCTCTAGGCGCTAGATACCCATGGATACTACTATCCGGAGACCATGTAGGAGGGCCTCATATTCGGGTGCATTGTTGGAATCCGTGTACATGATCTGGAGCACATTTTGGACTGTGTCTCCTGTGGGGGACGTCAGGACAACGCCAGCCCCCAGTCCAGCCAACATTTTGGAGCCGTCGAAATGCATAATCCAGTTTGAATATGTGCCGTACTCTTTAGGGAGCTCGGCCTCCGTCCATTCTGCGACGAAGTTGGCCAAAACTTGCGATTTAATAGCTCGCCGTGGTTTATAGGTTATATCGAACGGGAGAAGCTCGATGGCCCATTTTGCAATCCGGCCTGTTGCATCGCGGTTGTTGATAATATCGTTTACTGGCACTTCCGAGGCTACTGTTATGGAACACTCTTGAAAGTAGTGTCATAGCTTCCGGGATGCCATGAATACCGCGTATGCAATCTTTTGATAATACGGGTACCGTGATTTGCCTGGAGTGAGGACAGTGGACACGTAGTAGGCCGGCCTTTGAAGGGGGAATTTGTGTCCGTCCGTTTCCCACTCGACAACGAGCACTGCGCTGACAACTTGGTGTGTTGCTGCAATGTACAATAACATTGGTTCGCCGATGATTGGCGCGGCCAGGACTGGGTTTGTTGCCAATATGGCTTTTATTTCATCAAGTCCGGCCGTGGCGGCATCCGTCCACTCGAAGTGTTCGGTGCGCCGAAGGAGGCGATAAAGGGGTAGTGCCTTTTCTCCCAAGCGGGAGATGAAGCGGCTTAAAGCCGCCACGCACCCGGTTAATTTTTGTATTTGTTTAAGGTCCTTTGGGACATCCAATTGTGACAAAGCTCGGATCTTGGCTGGGTTTGCTTCAATTCCTCTACCGGATACAATGAAGCCCAAGAGCTTTCCGGCTGGAACGCCGAAGACGCATTTTTCTGGGTTGAGCTTGATGTCATATTGTCGGAGGTTATCGAATGTAAGCCTCATGTCGTTTACTAGGGATTCGACATGTCTTGATTTGATGACCACATCATCCACATACGCCTCCACTGTTTTGCCGATCTGGTTTGCCAGACATGTCTGGATCATGCGCTGATATGTTGCGCCGGCGTTTTTTAGCCCGAAGGGCATTGTGTTGAAGCAGAATGGGCCGTATGGTGTGATGAATGCTGTTGCAGCTTGGTCTGCTTCTGCCATCTTGATTTGATGGTAACCAGAGTATGCGTTGAGGAAACACAACAAATCGTGTCATGCGGTGGCATCGATAATTTGATCGATGCGGGGGAGGGGGAAGGGATCCTTTGGGCAAGCCTTGTTAAGGTCTTTAAAGTCGACACACAGGCGCCAGGATTTGTCCTTCTTTGGTACCATCACCAGGTTTGCTAGCCAGTCCGGATGTTTTATGTCTCTGATGAATCCGGCCTCTAATAGCTTGGCTAGCTCCTCTCCCATAGCCTGTCTCTTGGGTTCGGAAAAACGCCGAAGGGCTTGTTTGACAGGTTTAAATCCTTTTAGGATATTTAAGCTGCGTTCGGCCAGCCTGCGTGGGATCCCTCGCATGTCTGAAGGGTGCCAGGCGAAGATGTCCCAGTTCTCTCGTAGGACCTCTCGTAGTGCGGTGTCTACATCAGGGTTCAGTCGTGCCCCGATTGAAGCTGTTTTATTGGGGTCCGTTGGATGGACCTGGAATTTGACTATTTCGTCGGCTGGCTTGAAGGATGTGGATTTGGATCTCTTATCGAGTATCACATCATCCCTATTAACTGTGGAGCACAGCGCAGTCAGTTCCTCGGCCACTAAGGCTTCGGATAGTGCCTCAAGGGCTAATGCGGCCATCTTGTTTTCAGCGCAGAGTGCTATGTCCGGATCACTAGCTAGAGTGATAATTCCATTGGCCCGGGCATCTTAAGCTTCATGTACCCGTAATGGGGTATTGCTTGGAAGATTGTGAATGCTTCCCGCCCTAGTAAAGCGTGATATCCGCTCTTAAACAGGGCCACCTAAAACGTGACTTCTTCGGACCTGTAATTATCCGGCGTGCCGAACACCACATCTAGTGTGATTTTTCCTGTATAGCGCGCTTCTCGACTGGGGATTATTCCTCTAAAGGTTGTGCTTCTTCGCTCGATGCGGTTCCAGTCTATTTCCATTTTTTGAAGGGTTTCCTCATAAATGAGGTTCAGTCCGCTGCCTCCATCCATGAGCACCTTGGTGAGGCGAAAGCCGTCCACTATGGGACTGAGGACCAATGCGGTTGGTGCTTGGGCTGTTCTGAATCTAGGTTCATCACTTGCGTTGAAGGTGATAGCAGTGTCGCTCCATGGATTTATTGTTGCAACTTGATAGACTTTGGTGAGGTTGCGGAGTGTTCTTTTTTGCATATTGTTTGATGTGAAAGTCTCGAAGACTGTGAGAACGGTACTGGTGTCCTCAGGCTGGCTTTCTGCGGCCTCCAGAATTAGGAGGTCCTCGCCAATTTTGGCCACCTGCCGGAGTATCCAACATGCTCTAAGGCTGTGAGTTGGTGTGGCGTCCTCTGTACTGTGAATTCTACAGGGTCCATCAAGCCACCTTTCCAGTACAGTTCCATGCCCTGTGGAGGGTTTTGGCCTTTTGGTGTTCATCCCGGGTGTCCTATGATGATGCACCCTCTTAGTTCGGACGGGATTACTATTCAAGGCCGGATTATCCCAAAATTTTATTTCGGTTTTCCAGGCGCTTTCCATCGCACAGTATTTTTGTACTATGGATGCCAAGTCAGCGAAGCGTGTAATATCACGACGACTTACGGCGTTAAGGATTCCCTCGTCCGTGCAATTACTGCAGAAAATTGAGATTGCGTCTCCCTCATGGCAATCCTTTATCCTGTTCATAACCAGGAGGAATCTGGCCCAGTAATGATGTACTGTTTCCTCGGGCCTCTGCCTGATTTGGGAGAGATCGCTTATGTTCATGTGGGCGGGTGTCGTTGAATCTGAAACCTCACCCAAACCAAGATTCGGAGGCCGAAGAGTTTCCGAACTCTGAAGTTCGGATTCTTGGATGTTGTCCAACGAATCTAGCCCGTTGCCTAATCCTAAGCTCAGGTCTTGAGTTACGTCCTCCTCTCCGCGGGTATCCAGCTTGGAGGAGTCGGGAATTCGGACGTAGCTAGTCCTTAAAATAGATGAAGGGTCGCCGCACTGCCCCTCTACCACGGCAACGTGGTGGGTGACTTGGGGAGAGTTAATTTCTCTTAGATCGGGTTTAAGCCCAACCTAGTCGTAATCCATAGCGACCCCCAGGGCGGCGATGCGATCCAAGAGCTCATTTACGGAAGAGAGCTCCATTGGATCTAGCTGCTCGACGAGCTCCGAGCTGACGTGTAGGTTGCTTTTGATGACCCGAGAGGTCACCGTCGGCGCAACAACCGAACAGGCGGTCATGAGGAAACCACCTAGCCGGAGGGTTTGGCCGACAGCCAAGGCTCCCTTAGCAACGGCTCCGTCTTTAAAGACGGGAGGAGGCATCCTTCCTGATTGTGACGGCACAGAGGAACTCTCAATGAAAGCACCAATGTCGGTGTCAAAACCGGCGGATCTCGGGTAGTGGGTCCCGAACTGTGCGTCTAGGCCAGATGGTAACAGGAGGCAGGGAACACGATGTTTTACCCAGGTTCGGGCCCTCTTGATGGAGGTAAAACCCTACGTCCTGCTTGATTAATATTGATGATATGGGTAGTACAAGAGTAGATCTACCACGAGATCAAGGAGGCTAAACCCTAGAAGCTAGCCTATGGTATGATTGTTGTATATGGAGTTGATTGCCTACGGACTACAACCCTCCGGTTTATATAGACACCGGATAGGGTTAGGGTTACATATAGTCGGTTACAATGGTAGGAGATCTAGAATATCCGCATCGCCAAGCTTGCCTTCCACGCCAAGGAAAGTCCCATCCGGACACGGGACGAAGTCTTCAATCTTGTATCTTCATAGTCCAGGAGTCCGGCTGAAGGTATAGTCCGGCTACCCGAACACCCCCTAATCCAGGACTCCCTCACCATCATAATGTGAAATTGTGTCATGCTATCCTGTTTAGTTAGCCATCATATATGTGAAATCATGTCATGCTATCCTGTTTGGTTAGACAACATAAATGTGAATTATTTCATGCCCTCTTTTATTCCCCACTATCCATTGCACCTGTCTATCATACAATGTTTGTACATTCAATTACTTTTCTTGTTTATCAACCATTTGAATTGGAGAGGGCGATGGTAGTATCTAAGGGAGTAACAACACGGTCTTCAGAAAAGATAGTGCTACCAATTGATGCAGATAGAACCACGGTTGTACTTGCCCAAGAACCAGCCCCACCACACATAACCCAGACTCCCGCAAATTGTACCCCTACCCAGTTGGACAGAGAACTAGCTACACCCCTTCTAACCCCAACCCCAGCATATAGTAACCCAGTTCCAGTTGACACAGCACCGTCTCCACCACAGAGCACCCAAACACGAGCAGTTGGTAAGGGAACTGCAGTGCCCAAAGCATGAGGACCACCACTTCGAATCCCCACTCAACGCTTAAAGGAGAAGAGGAATTGTTCTCAGGTCAGGTTCTGTAGCTATGGTTCATACTCCTTTGCTCTTGCATCACTGAATTTACTCATACCAACTATTTTCAAATTTGAAGGATGGAATTGAAACTCCAATGGCGCAACAGGTATGTTATACACCTATTTCTTTAACTAGTTTGCTGTTGTAACTTGCTCTATGTTGATTTCACTTTAAATTGAATAAACATTTGTGTTCTCATGTCATGCACATTATAGGTGTTGTTACTGCTCTATAGTTTCCCACACTTATATTCTGTCTATTCTACTTCTTCTTGAACAAATATTATTTGAATTGTGTCTCTATATTGATTTTGCAACAAAAACTAGAATGATATAGACCATAAAGTGACCATGCTACATTGATATATGTTTGTTTCATGTTTTTATCATGTCCACTTTACTACTGAACTGATTTACCAAAATGAGTTTCATATACAACATGGTAAACCTGTGATGTGTCTGCTTGTTTCTCTTTTAGAATGCGGACAAAATATTGGAGAACAGTACCCCGTTATGCAATGGTAAAGGAAGTAATGCAAATAAGGTTCAAGATAGTGAGACATCCTTGTCGGTCTCCAAGAAAGCTGATAAAAACTATCTTGACGACAGTGAGAGAACCCAAAAGTCTTGCCTTGATGTAGTGTTCTTGTTACTGGCCACTACTGCTGCCACAAGCTCTTCGAACTCGCTGCCTGAATCAATTCGTCTTCTGGAGTCTCAACTTCAAGTTGAAATTCATCGATCAGATGTGCTGTGACAGGAAGCTGAAGGGCTGAGGAAGTCCCTGCAGAATTCAGATGCATAGTTTCTGGTGCAACAGCCAGCGCTGGAGAATTTAAGCGCCAAACAAGAGAAAGTTAATAAGCTTGCTAAGCATCTTGTCAGCATTATGGGTAACCAGAATATTGTTTCTTGAGCTCTTCTGAAGTGGTTTCAGTTCGAGACTTGTTTTGCTGTGGCGTTTATTTGCATTGGTCGCCAACTTTGACAACCAGTGTATATGATATGCTGCTTTGTTCCCTATATTTGCACTAGTGGCGAACTTTGATGCCCAGTGGATGTAATATGTGTAACAGCCGTGATAGCCTAGCGTAAGTTGCTTGCTTATTTATTTCCTTGTTGTCTTGTTTATTTGTTTGCTTGTAGTCAGTGTAGTTCTGTTTCCGCGATTTGCTAGTGGCTGCAATAACCTATTTTTAAAAAAACTAGGCCACAATAACCATGGTCTACATATTTACTGTAGTTACCATGGGCCTCCTACGGGCCGTAGAAACAATGGGCATTCTAAGGGTCGTAGAAACAATGGTCCTTCACGGGCCGTAGCATCAATGGGCCTTCTATGGGCCGTATGATCGATAGGCCAGACATGGGCCGGTAACAGGCCACATTATGGGCCATATTGAAGGAAATATGCCCTAGAGGCAATAATAAAGTTATTATTTATTTTCTTATATCATGATAAATGTTTATTATTCATGCTAGAATTGTATTAACCGGAAACATAGTACATGTCAGAATACATAGACAAACAGAGTGTCACTAGTATGCCTCTACTTGACTAGCTCGTTGAATCAAAGACGGTTAAGTTTCCTAGCCATAGACATGAGTTGTCATTTCATTAATGAGATCACATCATTAGAGAATGATATGATTGACTTGACCCATTCCATTAGCTTCACACTTGCTCATTTTAGTTTACTGCTATTGCTTTCTTCATGACTTATACATGTTCCTATGACTATGAGTTATGCAACTCCCGATTACCGGAGTAACACTTTGTGTGCTACCAAACATCACAACGTAACTGGGTGATTATAAAGGTGCTCTACAGGTGTCTACGATGGTACTTGTTGAATTGACATAGATCGAGATTAGGATTTGTCACTCCGATTGTCGGAGAGGTATCTCTGGGCCCTCTCGGTAATGCACATCATTATAAGCCTTGCAAGCAATGCAACTAATGAGTTAGTTTCGGGATGATGTATTACGGAATGAGTAAAGAGACTTGCCAGTAATGAGATTGAGCTAGGTATTGAGATACCGACGATCGAATCTTGGGCAAGTAACATACCGATGACAAAGGGAACAACATATGTTGTTATGCGGTTTGACCGATAAAGATCTTCATAGAATATGAAGGAGCCAATATGAGCATCCAGGTTCCGCTATTGGTTATTGACAGAAGACGTGTCTCGGTCATGTCTACATAGTTCTCGAACCCGTAGGGTCTGCACGCTTAACATTCGGTGACGATCGGTATTATGAGTTTATGTGTTTTGATGTACCGAAGGTAGTTCGGAGTCCTGGATGAGATTGGGGACATGACGAGGAGTATCGAAATGGTCGACACGTAAATATCTATATATTGGACAACTATATTCGGACATCGGAAAGGTTCCGAGTGATCCGGGTATTTTTGGAGTGCAGGAGAGTTATGGGAATTCGTCGGGGAGTATATGGGCCTTATTGGGCTTTACGGGAAAGAGAGAGGGGAGGCTGAGCCCCCCCCCCAAGGCTTAGTCCGAATTGGACTAGGGGGAGGGGTTGCGCCCCCTCCTTCCTTCTCTTTTCTTTTCCCTTTCCTTCTCACCTACTCCTACTACATGGAAGGGGGGTCCTACTCCCGGTGGGAGTAGGACTCCCCAGGGCGCGCCATAGTAGAGGGCCGGCCCTCCCCCTCCTCCACTCCTTTATATACGAGGGAGGGGGCACCCTAGGACACACAAGTTGATCATTGATCTTTGAGCCGTGTGCGGTGCCCCCCTCCACCATAATCAACCTCGTTCATATCGTAGTGGAGCTTTGGCGAAGCCCTGTTCCAGTAGCATCTTCATCACCATCGTCACGCCTTCGTGCTGACGAAGCTCTCCCTTGACACTCTGCTAGATCGTGAGTTCGTGGGACGTCACCGAGCTGAACGTGTGCTGAACTCGGAGGTGTCGTGCGTTCGATACTTGGATCGATCGGATCGTGGAGACGTTGGACTACATCAACCGTGTTCTCATAACACTTCCGCTTACGGTCTACGAGGGTACGTAGACGATACTGTCCCCTCTCGTTGCTATGCATCACCATGATATTGCGTGTGTGTAGGAATTTTTTTGAAATTATTGCGTTCCCCAACAGTGGCATCCGAGCCAGGTTTAGGCGTAGATGTTATATGCACAAGTAGAACAAAAAGGTGTTGTGGGCGTGGGTATATACATATTGCTTGCCGCCACTAGTTGATTCTTGATTCAGCGGCGTTGTTGGATGAAGCGGCCTAGACCGACATTACGCGTACGTTTACGCGAGACTGGTTCTACCAACGTGCTTCGCACACAAGTGGCTAGTGGGTGTCTATTTCTCCAGATTTAGTTGAATCGGATTCAATGAACAGGGTTCTTTCTGAAGATCAAAAAGCAATCACTATACCGCTTGTGGTTTTTGATGCATAGGTAAGAATGGTTCTTGCTCAGCCCGTAGCAGCCACGTAAAACTTGCAACAACAAAGTAGAGGACGTCTAACTTGTTTTTGCAGGGCATGTTGCGATGTGATATGGTCAAGACATGATGCTAAATTTTATTGTATGAGATGATCATGTTTTGTAACACACTTATCGGCAACTGGCAGGAGCCATATGGTTGTCGCTTTATTGTATGAAATTCAATCGCCATGTAATTGCTTTACTTTATCACTAAGCGGTAGCGAAAGTCGTGGAGGCAATAGTTGGCGTGATGACAACGATGCTTCGATGGAGATCAAGCGGTTAAGCCGGTGACGATGGTGATCATGGCGGTGCTTTGGAGATGAAGATCACAGGCACAAGATGATGATGGCCATATCATATCACTTATATTGATTGCATGTGATGTTTATCCTTTATGCATCTTATTCTGCTTGATTGATGGTAGCATTATAAGATGATCTCTCACTAAATTTTAAGGTAGAAGTGTTCTCCCTGAGTATGCACCGTTGCCAAAGTTCGTCGTGCCGAGACACCACGTGATGATCGGGTGAGATAAGCTCTACGTTCACATACAACGGGTGCAAGCCAGTTTTGCACACGCAGAAATACTCGGGTTAAACTTGACAAGCCTAGCAAATGCAGATATGGCCTCGGAACACTGGAGACCGAAAGGTCGAGCGTGAATTATATAGTAGATATGATCAACATAGTGATGTTCACCATTGAAAACTACTCCATCTCACGTGATGATCGGACATGGTTTAGTTGATTTGGATCATGTGATCATTTAGATGACTAGAGGGATGTCTATCTAAGTGGGAGTTCTTAAGTAATATGAT
Organism: Triticum dicoccoides; assembly: GCF_002162155.2. Lineage (NCBI taxonomy): Eukaryota > Viridiplantae > Streptophyta > Magnoliopsida > Poales > Poaceae > Triticum > Triticum dicoccoides. The sequence goes on from NC_041380.1 coordinate 576,401,567, forward strand.
TAATTGAACTTTAATTTATCATGAACTTAGTCCTGATAGTATTTGCATAACTATGTTGTAGATCAATAGCTCGCGATGTAGCTCCCCGTTTTTTATATGTTCCTAGAGAAAAACTATGTTGAAAGATGATAGTAGCAATGATGCGGACTAGGTCTGTGATATGAGGATTATCCTTATTGCTGCACAGAAGAATTATGTCCTTGATGCACAGCTAGGCGACGAACCTATTGTAGGAGCAAATGCAGACGTTATGAACGTTTGGCAATGCTCAGTATGATGACTACTTGATAGTTTAGTGCATCATGCATTACGGCTTAGAACGGGGACTTCAAAAATGTTTTGAACGACATGGAGCATATGAGATGTTCCTAGAGTTGAAATTGGTATTTCATACTCATGCCCGTGTTAAGAGGTATGAGACCTATGACAGTACTTTGCCTACAAGTTGGAGGAGAATAGCTCAACCAGTGAGCATGTGCTTAGAATGTCTGAGTACTACAATCACTTGAATCAAGTGGGAGTTAATCTTCCAGATAAGATAGTGATTGACAGAGTTCTCTAGTCACTATCACCAAGTTACTAGAACTTCGTGATGAACTATAATATGCAAGGGATAACGAAAACCATTCCCAAGCTCTTCGTGATGCTGAAATCGACGAAGGTAGAAACCAAGAAAAGCATAAAGTGTTGATGGTTGACAAGACCACTAGTTTCAAGAAAAGGGCAAAGGGAAGAAGGGGAACTTCAAGAAGAATGGCAAGCAAGTTGCTGCTCAAGTGAAGAAGCCCAAGTCTAGACCTAAGCCTGAGACTAAGTGCTTCTACTGCAAAGGGACTGGTCACTGGAAGCAGAATTGCCCCAAGTATTTGGAGGATAAGAAGGATGGCAAAGTGAACAAAGGTATATTTGATATACATGTTACTGATGTGTACTTTACGGGTGTTTATAGCAACCCCTCGGTATTTGATACTATTTCAGTTGCTAAGATTAGTAACTCGAAATGGGAGTTGCAGAATGAAAACAGACTAGTTAAGGGTGAAGTGACGATGTGTGTTGGAAGTGGTTCCAAAATTGATATGATCATCATCGCACACTCCCTATACTTTCGGGATTAGTGTTGAACCTAAAATAAATGTTATTTGGTGTTTGCGTTAAGCATGAATATGATTGGATCATGTTTATTGCAATACGGTTATTCATTTAAGTCAAAGAATAATTGTTGTTCTACTTACATGATAAAACCTTCTATGGTCATACACTCAATATAAATGGTTTATTGAATCTCGATCGTAGTGATACATATATTCATAATATTGAAGCCAAAATATGCAATGTTAATAATGATAGTGCAACTTATTTGTGGCACTGCCGTTTAGGTCATATTGGTGTAAAGCGCATGAAGAAACTCCATGTTGATGGGTTTTTGGAATCACTTGATGCTTGCGAACCATGCCTCATGGGCAAGATGACTAAGACTTTGTTCTCCGGAACAATGGAGCGAGCAACTGACTTATTGAAAATAATACATACTGATGTATGCGGTCCGATGAGGGTTGAGGCTCGCAGCGGGTATCATTATTTTCTGACCTTCACAGATGATTTGAGCAGATATGGGTATATCTACTTGATGAAACAGAAGTCTGAAACATTTGAAAAGTTCAAAGAATTTCAGAGTGAAGTGGAAAATCATCGTAACAAGAAAATAAAGTTTCTGTGATCTGATCGTCGAGGAGAATATTTGAGTTACGAGTTTGGTCTTCATTTGAAACAATGCGGAATAGTTTCGCAACTCACACCACCTGGAACACCACAACGTAATGGTGTGTACGAACGTCATAACCGTACTTTATTAGATATGGTGCGATCTATGATGTCTCTTACCGATTTATCACTATCATGTTGGGGTTATGCATTAGAGACAGTTGTATTCATGTTAAATAGGGCACCATCTAAATCCGTTGAGACGACACCATATGAACTGTGGTTTGGCTAGAAACCTAAGCTGTCGTTTCTTAAAGTTTGGGGCTGTGATGCTTATGTGAAAAAGTTTCAACATGATAAGCTCGAACCCAAATCGGAGAAATGTGTCTTCATAAAATAACCAAAGGAAACTGTTGGGTACACCTTCTATCATAGATCCAAAGGCAAGATCTTTGTTGATAAAAGTGGATCCTTTCTAGAGAAGGAGTTCCTCTCAAAAGAAGTGAGTGGGAGGAACATAGAATTTGATGAGGTAATTGTACCTTCTCCCAAATTGGAAAGTAGTTCATCACAGAAATCAGTTCTAGTGATCTCTACACCAATTAGTGAGGAAGCTAATGATGATGATCATGAAACTTTAGATCAAGTTACTACCGAACCTCGTAGGACAACCAGAGTATGGTCCGCACCAGAGCGGTACAGTAATACTTTCTGGAAGTCATGTTACTAGACCATGATGAGCCTACGAACTATGAGGAAGCGATGATGAGCCCAGATTCCGCGAAATGGCTTGAGGCCATGAAATATGAGATGGGATCCATGTATGAGAACAAAGTATGGACTTTGATTGACTTGCGCGATGATCGGTGAGTCATTAAGAATAAATGGATCTTCAAGAGGAAGAGGAACGCTGATAGTACTTTTACTATCTACAAAGCTCGAATTGTCGCAAAATGTTTTCGACAAGTTCAAGGTGTTGACTACGATGAGATTTTCTCACTCGTATCGATGCTTAAAAGTCTGTCCGAATCATGTTAGCAGTTGCTGCATTTTATGAAATCTAGAAAATGGACGTCAAAATTGTATTCCTTAATGGATTTCTTAAAGAAGAGTTGTATGTGATGCAACCAGAAGGTTTTGTCGATCCTAAAGGTGCTAACAAAGTGAGCAAGCTCCAGCGATCTATCTATGGACTGGTGCAAGCATCTCGGAGTTGGAATATATTCTTTGATAAAGTGATCAAAGCATATGGTTTTATACAGACTTGTGGTGAAGCCTGTATTTACAAGAAAGTGAGTGGGAGCACTACAACATTTCTGATAAGTATATGTGAATGACATATTGTTGATCAGAAATAATGTAGAGTTTTCTAGAAAGCATAAAGGAGTGTTTGAAAATAGTTTTCAAAGAAAGACCTCGATGAAGTTGCTTACACATTGAGCATCAAGATCTATAGAGATAGATCAAGACGCTTGATAAGTTTTTTCAATGAGTACATACCTTGACAAGATTTTGAAGTAGTTCAAGATGGAACAGTCAAAGAAGGAGTTCTTGCCTGTGTTGCAAGGTGTGAAGTTGAGTAAAGACTCAAACCCGACCACGACAGAAAATAGAAAGAGAATAAAAAGTCATTCCCTATGCCTCAGTCATAGGTTCTATAAAGTATGCTATGCTGTTTACCAGTCCTATTGTATACCTTAGCATTCTTTTGGCAAGGAAGTCCAATACTGATCTAGGAGTAGATCACTGGACAATAGTCAAAATTATCCTTAGGGGACTAAGGAAATATTTCTTGGTTATGGAGGTGATAAAAGAGTTCGTCGTAAAGAGTTACGTCGATGCAAGCTTTTTACATCGAACTAGATGACTCTAAGTCTCGATCTGAATACATATTGAAAGTGGGAGAAATTAGCTAGAGTAGCTCCGTGCAGAGCATTGTAGACATAGAAATTTATGAAATACATACGGATCTGAATGTTGCAGACCCGTAGACTAAACTTCTCTCACAAGCAAAACATGATAACTCTTTGGGTGTTAATCACATAGCGATGTGAACTAGATTATTCACTCTAGTAAACCCTTTGGGTATTAGTCACATGGAGATGTGAACTAATCACATAAAGATGTGAACTAGATTATTGACTCTAGTGCAAGTGGGAGACTGAAGGAAATATGTCCTAGAGGCAATAATAAAGTTATTATTTATTTCCTTATATCATGATAAATGTTTATTATTCATGCTAGAATTGTATTAATCGGAAACATAGTACATGTGTGAATACATAGACAAACAGAGTGTCACTAGTATGCCTCTACTTGACTAGCTCGTTGAATCAAAGATGGTTAAGTTTCCTAGTCATGGACATGAGTTGTCATTTGATTAACGGGATCACATCATTAGAGAATGATGTGATTGACTTGAATCATTCCATTAGCTTAGCACTTGATCATTTTAGTTTACTGCTATTGCTTTCTTCATGACTTATACATGTTCCTATGACTATGAGATTATGCAACTCCCGATTATCGGAGTAACACTTTGTGTGCTACCAAATGTCACAACGTAACTGGGTGATTATAAAGGTGCTCTACAGGTGTCTCCGATGGTACTTGTTGAATTGGCATAGATCGAGATTAGGATTTGCCACTCCGATTGTCGGAGAGGTATCTCTGGGCCCTCTCAGTAATGCACATCACTATAAGTAAAGAGACTTGCCAGTAACGAGATTGAGCTAGCACTACAAGAAATATGTCAACTAGTGACCTTCTGTCAATGACCCGGGAAGAATTGGTCATAGATCTATGACCATTTTAGACCAATTGGTCAAAAGCTGTTCGGGGGGCTCTAAACCCTAAACTATAACGACCATTTTGGTCAGAAAGGTCATAATTTCCTTACATGAAATGGTCATAAAGCAGATAGCACTGGTCCGCTGCCTTATTTCTAGCTGATCATGACCAATATAGATGGTCATAACCTTGTGGTGGATTGGTATGACTTTGCGCCACCTCATCAGTTTTGCCTATGTGTCATGTCCATGTGTCAATTTTTGCCCTAGGTTGTGAAGCAACCTATATTTCTGTCATTTCGAAAATTCCCAAAAAATCTCATAAATTCTTTGGGTCATATCTTCGTTAAATATGTAAAAATACTTCCTTGCCTAGTTCAAAAATAATTCAACTATATTCATTTTCCTATTCTGTTCACAACAGCACTTTATGAAGGAAGTGCTATTTATATATTCTTGCTTGCCCTCGGAATTCTTGGGCACTCTTTCCTATCCAAATCATTGCCACATGACAAAATTCAGCTCCATTTGCCTAGCAAATCTTCCTCGGCAAATTTTCAAAGTTTTTGTCCACCTTGAAGCATTGTGAAGGAAGTACCCTTTTTATATATCCAAATGACATGACATTTATATAGTTCCTTCATATGCCCAAATTATCACCCTCCTCCAAATTGCATCTCAGCCAAATTATCTATGTGAGCCCAGGTTCAATTTATATTTTATGGCCAGATTGGCACGTTGCAAAGCAAGTGTTATCTAGACCCCTCCTATTACCCTCAAACTCCTTGCGCACTCTTGCATACCCAAATCATTGCCACATGATAATATTCAACTCCATTTTCCTAGTAAATCTTTCTCAAATATTTCCAAAGTTTCTACCTCAAGAGAAGCATTGTGAAGTAAGTACTAGCTAGGCTAACCCAAATGATCTAAAAATCTACCAAGGCATAACCATACCTATGGTGGTTTTGTCACGGAAGATGTCCTAGAGAAAGGACTTAGTCGTGGAGCCATCGCGACGGGTTAGCTTAAAGGGGTTAAAGCGGACACAGGGACGCAAGAGAGTTTATACTAGTTCGGCCCCTTCGATGAAGGTAAAAGCCTACGTCTAGTTGTGATGGAATTGATGGGGTTTCGATGACTAGGGAGCAAACAAGCTTCGCCTATGTCTCAATTTGTTGTCTGTCATCCTTGAACCGCCGTCGGGTCGTCCCCTTATATACACGAGTGACGCCTGTCGGTTCACAGAAGTCCCAACACCGGTCCATATTCGTATCCGGGTTGGTCTCTCCTTATTCCTAACTTACAATACAAGTTTGTATACAAATGCCAGTTTACAGCTACAAGTCTAAAACCGACCACGGGCCTTAGACCCTCGTTTGTCTTTTTGGGCTTTAGCACTCTTGAACTACTGATGAAGTTGAACCGGCCCATATAGGCCGGTTTACGCCTAGCAGTAATATCCCTAACATTAGGCCCCAGATTGATTTGAACGGGTTCATGTCAATCCTTTAGTAAAAACTTCATCTTCAACATCTTCTCATAAATTGGTAAACCGCTATGATGTCATCTTCTCTGATTGCTGTAAACCGGAGTGACGTCACCTGTCATAACGAAGCTTATCCATTATGCTTCCTTGTTTAATAGATCTGCGGAAACCGAGGCGACAGCTCCGTTTCGTGGCCCCTTGATTGTCGCGCCTGACACATGTCCTTTTGCCTTATAAATAGGACCGAAGGGTTATTTCTTTTCCCCTTCGTGCCTTTCTTCTTTGTCTTCCTTGCGTCGCCAGCCTCGGAGCTCCGCCGCCGCCGTCAACTTCTGCACCAACCTTGGCCGCTGCATCAACCTGAACGCACCAGAGCACCGCGGCAACCTTCCGCGTCTTCCTCAACTCTGGTAAGCCTTCTGCTCTTCTCAACACAGATCTGTTCTAGGGTTTCGTGTTCTTGCAGTGTTCATCACCTGTTCGTGTTCATATACTAGCTCCTGGATGCATCTGTGAACCCCTGCTCTGTGTAGCGGTAGCTTTTAGTATCCGCCTTTAGTTTCATGCCCAAGACCATAGATCTCACATATATTTCTGCCCATTGATTCAATACTGTTATGCTTTGAGCTTTTGAATATTTTTCTTATTTTTTGAACTTGCTTCAGATCCAACGCTGTAGAGAAATCTTGTGAAATCTGTTTCTGCATACTTATCCATCCACAATCTCAGCTGTTTCAATGCTTAGATCAGGCGGTTTAACTTTGTAGAAAATATTGCCAAACCGGTATATACCATTAGTCCCCTTGTTGAACCGCCAGTTGTTGTTGCTTCATAAAACTCCGGTTTAGATAGATCAGTCTCGGTTTAACATTGCACATACCAATGTACCTTAATCAATGCATTTTTGAACCGGGATCATCTACCTTGTAGATTTCATCATGGCCAAGCAAGTATATGAGTGCAACTGGGTTCCTTCTCGCGTCACAAAGGCTCAACTAGACGATTTAGTCCTGATCGGCACCTTAGGCAGCAAAGATACCATCCATTGGAGGGCTCCTGGCAAAGAATGCCCTCCCACACCTCAAGAAGGAGAGATCGTCGTTTTCGTAGATCACTTAGCCCGGGGTTTTAAGCCGCCCGATTCTAAATTTTACCGGGACGTTTTAGCCGATTTTCACCTCCATCCACAAGATACTGGCCCCAACTCTGTTACAAACATGTGTCACTTCCAAGTGCTCTGTGAGGCGTTCTTTCAAGAGGAGCCCACAGTGGAATTGTTCAGAGACTGTTTCCATCTGAACCGCCGTACTGAGTTTACTGACGGCTCCAATACGGAGTTGGGTGGCGTGGCGATTCAGAAAAGGAAAGAGGTCACATACCCTCACGCCAAACTGCACAGCCACCCCAAAGAGTGGAATCAAACATGGTTCTATTGCAAAGACACCTCCCCTGCTGGTGAAAATCCCTTGCCTGGCTTTCGTCCGGAGCGGCTCAGCAATACACACCCCTTTACGCAAAGGTTGACTGCCCAAGAGAGAAGCAAATATGCTCCTCAACTATCGAAGCTCAGAGCCTTTATGGCCAATGGTTTAACAGGGGTTGATCTCGCCCGCTGCTGGATATCATGGAGCATACTGCCCCTTAGTCAACGCTCCGGTTTGATGTGCGAGTATACTGGCAGTGTTGATGATCCACTGCGACATTCCAACATCCAGCTCACCGATGAAGAAATCACAGAGGCTGTGAATAAGATGCTGAATGAACCGGAACACATCTGTGCTAAAACCGGCCTCCTTCCCTTCTGTGCCACCAACAAACCGCCAGTTGTAAGAGTTTGATTTTTCTTTTTGCTGAATCTGCTGTTGATATATCTTGTCATTGTTTAATATCAGTGTCTGTGTAACCAGGGCAATGATGCGTTTTGGAGCAAGAAACTGCCGCAGGAGAAACCAAAAAAACCAGAAAAACCGGAAAGGGCAACCCGGCAAAAGACTAAAGCTGTGAAGAAGACTGCCCACAGGAAAATAACCACTGCATCCTCTAATTCGGCCCCTGATGATGATGTGGATAATCCGGACCTTGAGGTAGGGCTTGACTCACTTGGCTTATTTTTCATGCGTCTTGTTGATGATGATATTTGTCAGGACGATGCCGAAGCCAGCCATGCTGATGCTGCAGAGGTAATTATTCTCTCTTCCGATTCAGAACCTTTGCCTTCACTAAAAATCCATCAGGCAAACCGAAAAGTTAAATTTTCTCATCCTCTTGCTTATTTGGATCCCAAATTTCTTATGAAGACCCAACAGCACGAAGCTTGTCGCACAACCCGGCACAGCGGCCAGGTAGTTACCTCCGCCGTTTTACAGAATAGTCCGGTTCAGAAACACCATTCAGAGGTCTCTAATTTGCTTGTCAGTGCTTGTCCTAAAGCGGCTGCTTTCGTCAACCTCTTAATCCATCTGACTCCGATTACCAGGTTACTTCCCACTCATCCTCTAGTGAGTCATCGGCTACTCAGCTGCCACCGCTCAAAACAGTGCTTGGGTAAGCTATACTTATCATAATATTTGCAGCACATCGCCTTGGAACATATGATGTATTTGATTTTGTTATTCCTTTCAGGGCCAAGCCTAGGCCAAGCAAGAAGGCTCGCCTGGACAAAGCGGCCGAAGAGGATGCCGTCCTTGAACCGGGCAAAACACCAGATCTTGAAGCGGCTATTCCTGAGGATATACCCAATGATCCACCGCAGCAAGACGACGATCTTATTGCTGAAGAGAGACCTATTGATACCTCAAATCCTGTCAATCAGCCCACAAGATCCATCCGGATTGAGAAATCCACCGGTCCAACAAAGCCTACTGACAAGCCAACAGCCCCAGTGCAAACCGGCGATACCAAGGATGATGAGGTTGTCATTACTGGCACTGGCCATATAGAGCCAAGCAATCCTGTCGCTTTGTCCAAACATTCTGTCAAGCAAGAATTTGCTGCCTTTGGCAAAGTCAAGTGGAATGCTGATCTGGCGACTTACGCTGCTCTGAACGCCCAAGATATCCATTCCGGCTACCTGAACCGGCTGTATACCAGTTGTGACTATGAAGCCAGTCTGGTTAATATGATGAAAGATAAATATGAGGTAACTTCCATATGCTCTTTCCTGCTTGTCTATTTCAATTCTTGTTGACGCTCCTAGCCCCCGAGGGTCAGTTTGTAATCTTCTTGCAAACCGGGACTGACTAATATAAATTTTAATGCTTTGAAATTCGTTGATGTAGTCCCCAAGGGCCGGTTCAACTTAGCGTAGTTAAACCGGGACTTTAAGTAATTGAGATTGCCGCATCAGAATATATACGAGCAAATAGCCATTAGCCCCCAAGTGCCAAGTTGAATACTTGTATTGATCTTGGGACTTTGTAAGCAATTGAAAGATGAAGATCAAATATGCATTAGCCCCCAAGTGCCAAGTGCATAACTTGTTATGTGGTTGGTACTTCAATCCTTGTACCGTTTTGCTGAATCATATAACTGTGTGCATGCAGGCTGAGCTGAAGACGAAAGAAAGCCAAGTCGTCGATCTCCAAGATAATCTGAAATCCCAACAAGCTGAAACCTCCAAAGCAAAAGAGGAATTAACCGGCACTTTAAGCGCCATGGAACAGCTTAAGGAGAACTTCAAGAAGAAGCGGGCGGATTGGGCCACTGAAAAATCCGCTTTAATCAAATGAGCAGAAGATGCCGAGGCTGCACTAAAACCGGTGGCGGATGAACTGACCAGCATAAAGCGGCACGTGCATGCCATGACCACTGCTATCTTTGGTAAGCCGGTTTGACTTCTGAACTGATTCTGCCGTCTTACAGAGCTGCCGGTTTGTTAACCCTTTATAATATTTCAGGGACACGTATTGGTCACTTGGGGTCAGATGTGCGGAAAAAATTGAAAGCCGCATATACGTTGGTCGAACAACTGTACACTGGTGCACAGCGGATCATCTGTACTGCATCCCACAACAAGCCGGCGCCCATCTTGATTCAGGACACTCTGATGAAACTGTCGGTGCTTCCTGCCCGGGTTGAAGAGCTGAAGAAATCTGCTGCTCAAACCGGTGTGATCAATGCCTTAATCCGGGCAAAAGCTTGGGTGCCGGATTTTGATCCTATTGAAGCGGCTTAGGGCTATCCCAGCTTGAAGGAAGATGGGTCAGAGTTTGGTGAAGCGGATCTGCGAGCAATAAACCGGGAGGTGCGTCCGCTAGCTTGTCAATTGGCTGAAGAAGCAGACTTGTCTCATTATCAAGCCCGATATGACAATCAAAACAAGCGAATAGCTGCACCAATTCATGAAGCGGAAAATCTTATCCCTCCAATTCGTAAGCATACTTACGCTCCCGATATTGACCCGTCGTTGCTGATCCATGATGAAGCTGTTTTTCAAGCATTAATGGGAATCGACTGAACAACTGTTGATTTCCAGCCGCTGGGTAGAGAAACTGAAGCTGAAGCGGCGCAGGATAACCCACAACCATCAGGCCAGGCTGGTGACCAAGCTTGAACCGGAAGCCGGTTTAAAACTGCTTCTCCTTTGCGAAAAACAATGATCTTATTGTGGGCACCGTGTTGCCTTGTAATAGGCTAGCTGATACTTTTGATGTTGATATGCCTTCGTGCATAATCGCTGCCACTTGCTCTTCCTTTGGGTGATGAACTTTCCAAAGTACTTTCTGCAATAAAAAATCTTCAAGTGCCACCGCGGTTGTATCGTTAGGCGGAATATGATGTCTGCATATATGAAATCAAAACATCCAAAAAAATTTAAGTATATGACCATATTTTTGAGATACATAATACCTGCCATCATTGAGCGTGAAGTTGGCTTGGCCAGTCTTGAAGCGGAGTTTTATAAACCCACATTGTTGGAGGAAATAGCACATCCTATATATATATGATGCTGGTTTACCATGTAAACCGTGCCGGGTTATAATAAACACCGTGTTACTCCATAATAGGATGTTAACAAAAAAATCAAACCGGGCAAATAGTCGCCGGATTAAAAATGGACCATGTTCCGTCAATTGACAGTGTGAACCGGTTGAAAACTTTGTCGGTTTAAAAACCGCAATAAAAAGAAAGAAATATCTTTCAAAGAAAAGTGTGAAGCAAAGGCAATGACAAAACTGTTTGCAAAAAAGGCTTATTTGAGCTGATCAGATGGCGTTACCGTGGCCGAACACGACCAAGTTCCCGATAGGTGTAACTATGGTTCTAGTCAGCCAGGTCCCCAAATGAAACCATGGCATTTATGCCGATCAAGTGGCATGGCAATGGTTCGGGTTCGACCAAGCTCCCAAGTGATTCTGTGGCCTTAGGTCGATCAAGAGGCATGACTGGTTCAGACGTGACCAAGTCCTCAAGTGATCTGGTGGCTCTCGCCTATCAAGAGGTATTGTATTGGTTCGTACATGACCAAACCCCCAAGTGATATAACATGATGCTTTTAAAAAGCTAACTCAAGGGGTAAACCGGAGGCCGCTTTAGAACAACTCCGTGTAACCACAAATGATGTAAAAGAACAGATACCCCGCTTTAGTTGAGGTTCCGGTTTATTATATTTAATCATAATATATACATCATCGTAATATGTACATAAGTAGAGCCAATGGCTTAGGTATAGTAAGGTCGAAGATGAGCTATGTTCCACGGCCTATTGGTCTCCTCCTCTGATGTACGTGAGTCCTTATGCTCTCGAATATCGATCAGATAGTATGACCCGTTGTGCAGATTCTTGCTGACCACGAAAGGCCCCTCCCAAGGTGGGGATAGCTTATGCATATCAGTATGATCTTGGATGAGCCGAAGCACCAAATCTCCTTCCTGAAAGGTTCTGGTTCTAACTCGGCGACTGTGATAACGACGAAGATCATGTTGGTAAATCACCGAGCGGGCAGCTGCTATGTCACGTTCTTCATCCAACAGGTCCAAAGCATCTTGCCGTGCTGTCTCATTGTCCACTTCAACATATGCCGCCACACGGGGTGAATCATGACGGATATCACTGGGGAGAACCGCCTCCGCTCCGTAAACCATGAAGAACAGTGTGTATCCTGTTGATCTGTTGGGTGTAGTATTGATGCTCCATAACACAGATGGTAACTCTTCTACCCAACAACCCGGTGTTCTCTGCAAAGGAACCATAAGCCGGGGCTTGATGCCTCTCAAGATCTCTTGATTAGCCCTTTCTGCTTGACCATTGGACTGTGGATGTGCCACCGATGAGACGTCGAGCCGGATGTGCTCCCGTTCGCAGAACTCCTTCATGGCACCTTTGGACAAATTGGTACCATTATCTGTGATGATACTGTGCGGAAAGCCAAACCGGAAAATCACTTTTTTGATGAACTGAACCGCCGTGGCCGCATCACACTTGCTAACAGGTTCTGCCTCCACCCACTTTGTAAGCTTATCAACCGCCACCAGGAGGTGGGTCTTCTTATCTTTGGACCTTTTGAAAGGCCCAACCATATCCATCCCCCAAGTCGCAAACGGCCAAGTAATTGGAATCATTCTCAATTCTTGAGCCGGTACATGAGCACGTCTTGAAAACTTTTGGCAACCATCACATCGTCTGACCAGATCCTCCGCATCAGCATGAGCAGTTAACCAATAAAAGCCATGGCGAAACGCTTTAGCCACCAGAGATTTTGAACCGGCGTGGTGACCACAATCTCCTTCGTGGATCTCACACAAAATTTCACGGCCTTCTTCAGGAGACACACAGTGTTGAAATGCTCCTGACACACTGCAATGATGCAACTCGCCGTTGATAATAGTCACGGACTTGGATTGCCGGATTATCTGTTGGGCCAGAGTCTCATCCTCTGGTAACTTGCCCCGGTTCTTGTACGCCAGGTAAGGAAGCGTCCAATCCGGAATAACATGAAGAGCTGCCACCAATTGAGCCTCCGGATCAGGAATAGCCAAATCCGCTTCACCAAGGCTCTTAACCTTGTGGTCGTGGGTTCGAGCCCCACGGTGGGCGCCAACTATCGTGGTTTTGTCACGGCAGATGTCCTAGAGAAAGGACTTAGTCGTGGAGCCATCGCGACGGGTTAGCTTGAAGGGGTTAAAGCGGACACAGAGACGCAAGAGAGTTTATACTAGTTCGGCCCCTTCGATGAAGGTAAAATCCTACGTCTAGTTGTGATGGAATTGATGGGGTTTCGATGACTAGGGAGCAAACAAGCTTCACCTATGTCTCGAGTTGTTGTCTGTCGTCCTTGAACCGCCGCCGGGTCATCCCCTTATATACACGGGTGACGCCCGTCGGTTCACAGAGTCCCAACACCGGTCCATATTCGTATCCGGGTTGGTCTCTCCTTATTCCTAACTTACAATACAAGTTTATATACAAATGCCGGTTTACAGCTACAAGTCTAAAACCGACCACGGGCCTTAGGCCCTCGTCTGTCTTTTTGGGCTTTAGCACTCTTGAACTACTGATGAAGTTGACCCGGCCCATATAGGCCGGTTTACGCCCAGCAGTAATATCCCCAACAATACCTATGTAACTTACCTACACCAAAATTGAGCTCATTTCATTCATCCAATTTCTCTCACTAGTTTTCCCAAGTTTCTGTCGATAGAAGAGCATTGTGAAGGAAGTACAACTTTGGCATGTCCAAATGGTATCAATTTTCTACGGTGCTTTCCAATGCCCAAATAACCATCCTCCACCAAATTTCAGCTCAATCCATTCATTATTTTGAGCCCAGCTTCAACATTCATATTTCTGTCCAGTGTGGTACTTTGCAAAGGAAGTACCACCTAGGATCATCCTTTTGATCTGAAAATTTGCGAAGACATTCTTCTTAGTAGATGATCATCCTCAGCCAAAACTCACACCCATTGGCCTTGTGCATTTCTCGTACTGCCAATCAAACACTTGGCTGCTAATTCATCTTTGAGCATAGGTCGGTCTCCTCGTGAGATTCTTCTGTTGTAGTTTTAATCCTAGCACCTACTCGGGGAGTGCCCAACCCTCTAGACATGCCTAGGTCTCCCAGAACGCATGTCAACGCCAAGGTCACGCGGTGACCACGCACCAGGCATGCGAGTTCATGCGCTTTGGAGTTGGGGCCCTGGGACACCATCCAAACCTCGACGTATCGCCACCAAACCATATATTTATGCTTAAATAGATATTTATGTAACTAGAAATGATTTTTGGAAAAAATAAAGAGCAAACAATAAGGCAGCTGCAGTTCAAATTTGACCCGCTTCCTACTGAATCGGAGGGAATTTGTCTTTTTCACCAAAGGTGGATCAAAACTTTTGACACCCAACCATTTTGTCAATTGTGAATTAAATATGGCCTAGTATTTTATAAAATTGATTTGGTCCAATTTTGCAACAAATATATGGTAGGTCCTTCACACCAAAAACTCATTTCGGGCACTCACAAAATGGAAAATGAATTTTCCGTGCAAAGAAAATGAAAACTCCCTTAGGCAACATTTTTTGGAATTCCAAGATGCACCCTTGTGCACAATATGAGATCATTTGAACAAACTATGCCATCAATGTGGCCATAAGATTGATCATTTGGCTTGAAAACCCTGAATCTTCACGCGTGATAGCTCATTTCTGATAACACTTTTTTAAAATAATTGTCGTATTACAAGTTTCTTATTTTTCCTGGAAACTTGGTCACATATAATGACACAATGCGATGGTTTCCCAGTTTTTTTAATTTTTTATGCCCGTTTCAAAATGCGGTCAAAACGGTGGGCATGACCGTTCCTAGCTAGTGGTTGAATCTTGAATTTTTTTTGGTGTTTCTCTGATTAAATATATACTTATGTACCTAGAAATAATTTTTGGAAAAATAAAGAGCAAACTATGAGGCAGTTGCAGTTCAAATTTGATCCGCTTCCTACTAAATCAGCGGGAATTTGTCTCTTTCACCAGAGGTGGATCAAAACTTTTGACACCCAACCATTTGGTCAATTGTGAATCAAAAATGGCCTAGTATTTTAGAAATATGATTTGTTCCAATTTTGCAACAAATATATGGTAAGTCCTTCACAAAAAGAACTCAATTCGGGCACTCGAAAATTGGAAAATGAATTTTCCGTGCAAAGAAAATAAAAACTCCCTTAGGCAACATTGTTTGTAATTCAAAGATGCACCCTTGTGCACAATATGAGATCATTTGAACAAACTATGCCATGAATGTGGCCATAAGATTGATCATTTGGCTTGAAAACCCTGAATCTTCACGCGTGATAGCTCATTTCTGATAACACTTTTTTTTAAATAATTTTCGTATTACAAGTTTCTTATTTTTCCTAGAAACTTGGTCACATATAATGACACAATGCGAGGGTTTCCCAGTTTTTTGAAATTTTTATGCCCGTTTCAAAATGCTGTCAAAACAGCGGGCATGACCGTTCCTAGCTAGTGGTTGAATCTTGGAAGTTTTTTGGTGTTCCTCTGATTAAATATATACTTATGTGCCTAGAAATGATTTTTGGAAAAAATAAAGATCAAACTATGAGGCAGCTGCGGTTCAAATTTGATTTGCTTCCTACTAAATCGGCGGGAATTTGTCTTTTTCACCAGAGGTGGATCAAAACTTCTGACACCCAACCATTTGGTCAATTGTGAATCAAATATGGCCTAGTATTTTAGAAAAATTATTTGGTCCAATTTTGCAACAAATATATGGTAGGTCCTTCACAAAAAGAACTCAATTCGGGCACTCGAAAAATGGAAAATGAATTTTCCGTGCAAAGAAAATGAAAACTCCCTTAGGCAACATTGTTTGGAATTCCAAGATGCACCCTTGTGCACAATATGAGATCATTTGAACAAACTATGCCATGAATGTGGCCATACGATTGATCATTCGGCTTGAAAGCCATGAATCTTCACGCATGACAGCTCATTTCTGTGAACACCTTTTTAAAATAATTGTCGTATTACAAGTTTATTATTTTTCCTGGAAACTTGGTCACATATAATGACACAATGCGAAGGTTTTCTAATTTTTTTGATTTTTTTTCAATTTTTTATGCCCGTTTCAAAATGCGGTCAAAACGGCGGGCTTGACCGTTCCTAGCTAGTGGTTGAATCTTGGAAAACTTTTGACGTTTCTCTGATGAAATAGATACTTATGTACCTAGAAATGATTTTTGGAAAAAATAAAGAGCAAACTATGAGGTAGCTGCAGTTCAAATTTGACTCGCTTCCTACTGAATCGGCGGGAATTTGTCTTTTTCACCAGAGGTGGATCAAAACTTTTGACACCCAACCATTTTATCAGTTGTGCATTAAATATGGCCTAGTATTTTATAAAATTGATTTGGTCCAATTTTGCAACAAATATATGGTAGGTCCTTTACAAAAAATCTCATTTCGGGCACTCGGAAAATGGAAAATGAATTTTCGGTGTAAAGAAAATGAAAACTCCCTTAGGCAACATTGTTTGGAATTCCAAGATGCACCCTTGTGCACAATATGAGATAATTTGAACAAACTATGCCATGAATGTGGCCATAAGATTGATCATTTGTTTGAAAGCCATGAATCTTCACGGGTGATAGCTCATTTCTGAGAACACTTTTTTAAAATACTTGTCATATTACAAGTTTATTATTTTTCCTAGAAACTTTGTCACATACGATGCCACAATGTGAAGGTTTTGTAATTTCCTGATTTTTTGAATTTTTTATGCCCGTTTCAAAATGCGGTCAAAACGGCGGGCTTGACCGTTCCTAGCTAGTGGTTGAATCTTGGAAATGTTTTTATGTTTCTCTGATTAAATAGATACTTATGTACCTAGAAATGATTTTTGGAAAAAAAATATATAGCAAATTATGAGGCAGCTATAGTTCAAATTTGACCCGCTTCCTGCTGAATCGGTGGAAATTTGTCTTTTTCACCAGAGATGGATCAAAGCTTTTGACACCCAACCATTTTGTCAATTGTGCAGTAAATATGGCCTAGTATTTTAGAAAATTGATTTGTTCTAATTTTGCAACAAATATATGGTAGGTCCTTCACAAAAAAACTCATTTCGGGCACTCGGAAAATGGAAAATATATTTTCCGTGTAAAGAAAATGAAAACTCCCTTGGGCACCATTGTTTGGAATTCCAAGATGCACCCTTGTTCGCAAAGAAAATGAAAACCCCCCAAATCAACATTGTCTGTCATCCCTACATACACACATGTGCAAAATATTGATTTTTTTAATAAACTATAAGAGGTTAATATGTTAAATGTTTATCCAGAATAAGAGGGTAAAAACTATAAGAGAAACAAAATTAAAAAAATTATATAAGCTTAACTTTGATTGGTGGAATCAGGTGTGGTCTGGATTGATGACATGGTAAACATATATCCATCCATACATCCGTCCGTCCATCCTAGCCCTCCGCTCTCTCTGTCGCGTAGCAAACCCACCTCTCAATCCTAGCGCTTGCAGCCGCCTCCACTCCAGATCCAGATCCGCCACCCACCTCCCTCTCCCCTCGCCGCCGGTCTGCACCCTCCCCTCCCTCCCTTTCCCCCACCTTTGCCGCCCATCCACCACCGCCGACCTCGTCTCCGCCATCCCCCTCCCCTCGCCTTCATCCCCCATATCCGCTAGTCCAGGAGAGGTTATTCCTTCCGCCCGCCGCCTTCCTCTATCTCTCCCCGATCCAGATCGACGCCGCCACCCGTCTCTAACCCTAGCTTCCCGTCCCCGGCGGTGGCGCCCTCCTTCCCTCGCCCTCTCCTCCTGCCCTCCTCACGGCCGCCTCCACCACGCCACAAATCCCGGCGACCCACCCCGTCTCTGTGCCCGCCTAGGCAACCACCTCCGCCGCGCGTCCGAGTCCCATCAGTGTCCGCGGCTCTGTTCGTTCGGGTCCACACGGTCGCGTGCAACCTCGCGGCATCTGCAGCTCTACAAGGTAGGGAGATGAGTCATGGAGGTGATGAACCACAAGTATAGGGGGTCTATCGTAGTCCTTTCGATAGGTAAGAGTTTCGAACCCAACGAGGAGCAGAAGGAAATGATAAGCGGTTTTCAGCAAGGTATTCTCTGCAAGTACTAAAATAAGTGGTAACAGATAGTTTTGCGATAGGATAAATTGTAACGAGCAACAAGTAACAAAAGTAAATAAAGTGCAGCAAGGTGGCCCAATCTTTTTGTAGCAAAGGACAAGCCAGAACAAACTCTTATAATAGGAAAAGCGCTCCCGAGGACACATGGGAATATCGTCAAGCTAGTTTTCGTCACGTTCATATGATTCGCGTCCGATACTTTGATAATTTGATATGTGGGTGGACCGGTGATTGGGTGCTTTTCTTACTTGAACAAGCATCCCACTTATGATTAACCTCTATTGCAAGCATCTGCAACTACAAAAAAAGTATTAAGGTAAACCTAACCATAGCATGAAACATATGGATCCAAATCAGCCCCTTATGAAGCAACGCATAAACTAGGGTTTAAGCTTCTGTCACTCTAGCAACCCATCATCTACTTATTACTTCCCAATGCCTTCCTCTAGGCCCAAATAATGGTGAAGTGTTATGTAGTCAACGTTCACATATCACCACTAGAGACTAGACAACATACATCTTATCAAAATATCAAACGAATACCAAATTCACATGACTACTCATAGCAAGACTTCTCCCTTGTCCTCAGGAACGAACGTAATTACTCACAAAGCATATTCATGTTCATAATCAGAGGGGTAATAATATGCATATAGGATTTGAACATATAATATTACACCAATTAAATCAACTAGCATCAACTACAAGGAGTAATCAACACTACTAGCAACCTACTAGCACCAATCCCGGACTTTGAGACAAGAATTGGATACAAGAGATGAACTAGGGTTTGGAGATGAGATGGTGCTGGTGAAGATGTTGATGGAGATTGCCCTCTCCCGATGAGAGGAGTGTTGGTGATGACGATGGTGATGATTTCCACCTCCGGGAGGGAAGTATCCCCGGCAGAACAGCTCTTCCGGAGCTCTAGATTGGATCCGCCAAGGTTCCGCCTCATGGCGGCGGAGTATCGTCCCGAAAAGTTCCTCCTTATTTTTTTCTCATCGAAATACCTCATATAGGAGAAGATGGGCATCGGAGAGCCACCAGGGGGCCCACGAGGTAGGGGGCGCGCCCTGGGGGGGCCACCCTCATGAGCAGGGTGTGGGCCCCCTGGCCTTCATCTTTGGCGTGGATTTTTCTTTATTTATTCTAAGACGTTCTGTGGAGTTTCAGGACTTTTCGAGTTGCGCAGAATAGGTCTCTAATATTTGCTCCTTATCCAGACCAGAATTCCAGCTGTTGGCATTCTCCCTCTTTATGTAAACCTTATAAAATAAGAGAGAATAGCCATAAGTATTGTGACATAAAGTGAAATAACAGTCCATAATGCAATAAATATCGATATAAAAGCATGATGCAAAATGGACGTATCAACTCCCCCAAGCTTAGACCTCGCTTGTCCTCAAGCGAAAAGCCGGTAACAATAAATATGTCCTCATGTTTAGAGGTAGAGGCGTCGATAAAAACAAAATACGGACATGAAGGCATCATGATTATTCTTATAACGTCAACATATATAGATTTTGTCATATGGTTACTTATGTTCAAGTGATGATCTATTCACAATGCAAAAAGTATCAATCATAAACCTTATTGGGCTCCAACAAACTATAGTCTCAGTCATTGAAGCAATTGCAATTTATCATAACATCGGAAAGAGTCTATGTCAGAGCTAAAAAGCAAGTCCACATACTCAACTATCATTTAGTCTCCCATAATTGCTAACACTCACGCAATACTTGTGGTTACGGAGCTTTAATCGGCACAGAGAAAGATAGGGGCTTATAGTTTTGCCCCACAACCTTTTACCTCAAGGGTAATGTCAACAATAATGGTTCATGCTCCCCTACATCCAATTAGATATATATATCATGTTCTTTCCAACATGCTGAGCTTGCCAAAGGATAAAATGAAAAAGGAAAGGTGAGGATCACCGTGACTCTTGCATAAGGTAGAAGATAATAATAAAGGATAGGCCCTTCGCAGAGGGAAGCAGAGGTTGCCATGCGCTTTTATGGTTGGATGTACAAAATCTCAATGCGAAAGAACGTCACTTTATATTGCCACTTGTGATATGAACCTTTATTATGCAGTCTGTCGCTTTTATTACTTCCACATCACAAGATCGTATAAAGCTTATTTCTCCCACACCAATCAATCATACATATTTAGAGCAATTTTTATTGCTTTGCACCGATGACAACTTACTTGAAGGATCTTACTCAATCCATAGGTAGATATGGTGGACTCTCATGGCAAAACTGGTTTAGGGATTTTGGAAGCACAAGTAGTATTTCTACTTGGCGCTGAGAATTTGACTAGCATGAGGGGGAAAGGCAAGCTCAACAAGTTAGAGGAACCATGACAACATACTTTATCTCAGATATAAGAAAGACATAACTCATTACGTTGTCTTCCTTGTCCAATATCAACTCTTTAGCATGTCATATTTTAATGAGTGCTCTCAATCATAAAAGATGTCAATAATAATATATCTATATGTGAAAACCTCTCTTTCCTTATTGTTACTTCCTATTAATTGCAACAATGACCAAAGCTATGTCTGCCAACTCCCAACAATTTTTAAGCATCATACTCTTTCTATGTGAAGTCATTACTCTCAATAAGATCAATATGAACTTTTTTTGTTTCTTTTTATTCTTTTCTCTTTTCTTCTATTCACCCAAGATCATGGCAAAATAATCAAGCCCTTGACTCAACACTAATCTTTATTATATATAGCTCACGGACTCGATTACATAGAGAGATCATAAAGCAAAACTCAAAACTAGATCATGCCATAAACTTTATTCTACTAGATCAAGATACTACTAATTGGATCTAACTAAGAAAAACGGTAAAGATAGGAGTTGTGATTGTGACACGATACCTGGGCACCTCCCCCAAGCTTGGCAGTTGCCAAGGGGAGTGCCCATACCCATGTGATTATGTCCCCTTTGTCGGTGACGAAGGTGGTGGTGGTGTTGATTTAGTTGATGGCTTAGGCTTCTCCCTTAATTTGCGCTTGAGGACGGCATTTTGATCCCTCAGATCATCAATTTCCCACTCCAGGGTTAATATCTTTTTGCATAGGTCCTGCTTATTTTCCTGCAAGAGACGAAAAGGGATAAACTCGAACTTGGGTTTCTTTACTCTATCAGGGAGACTTGACTTTTTGAACTCCACGTGCATGTCTCCAGGTTGAGGTAATGGTGTTTCATCTTCATCTGAGCTCGTCTCCTCCTTCCCCTTGGGTTCATAGTCCTCTTCTTCCTCCATGGTCCATCCGTCGTATTCCACATCCCCATAGACCTTGGGATTTGCTAAGTAATCATCCACATAGCTTTCTCCTTTCGAATCCTGAGAAGACATGTTGATTTAATCTGCAACGGGACAGCTCGAAACGAAAACAGAGGATAATTGCGTGATACGGGAGTCAAAACCTTCGGGAGAATATATAATGAATTTTTACCGACCAAAATACGTAATGTGCAAGAAAACAGAGTCCGGAAAGCACAAGAGGTGCTCACGAGGTAGGGGGCGCGCCCAGGGGGGTAGGGCACGCCCACCACCCTCGTGGGGCCCTCATGTCCTTCCCGGACTGCTACTTATTTTTCTATTTTTCTAAATATTCCAAAACGGAAAAATATTGCCTTAAAAATTGTTTTGGAGTCAGTTTACTTACCGTACCACATACCTATTCCTTTTCGGAGTTTGAAACATTCCGGAAAGTGTCCCTTATGTATTCCTCCAGGGTTATGGTTTCAATAATATTGGTTTCAACATTTATGGGATTACCTGAGATATAATGTTTAATTCTTTAACCATTTACCACCTTTGGATTTGTGCCCTCGAAGTTGTTGATTTTTATGGCATCGGAACGATAGACCTCCTCGATAACGTAGGGGCCTTCCCATTTAGAGAGAAGTTTTCCTGCAAAAAATCTTAAATGAGAGTTGTATAGCAATACATAATCACCTACATTAAACTCACGCTTTTGTACCCTTTTCTCATGCCATCTTTTAACTTTTTCTTTAAACAACTTGGCATTTTCATAAGCTTGGGTTCTCCATTCATCAAGTGAGCTAATATCAAATAACCTCTTCTCACCGGCAAGTTTAAAATCATAGTTGAGTTCTTTAATAGCCCAGTATGCCTTATGTTCTAGTTCGAGAGGTAAGTGACATGTTTTTCCATAAACCATCTTATACGGAGACATACCCATAGGATTTTTGTATGCAGTTCTATATGCCCATAATGCATCATCAAGTTTCTTAGACCAATTCTTTCTAGACCTATTAACAGTCTTTTGCAAAATTAATTTGAGCTCTCTATTGCTCAACTCTACTTGACCACTAGACTGTGGGTGATAAGGAGATGCAATTCTATGATTAACATCATATTTAGCAAGCATTTTACGGAATTCACCATGAATAAAGTGTGAACCACCATCAGTCATTAAATACCTAGGGACTCCAAACCTCAGAAACATAACTTCTTTTAGCATTTTAATAGAAGTGTTATGATCAGCACTACTAGTTGTAATAGCTTCTACCCACTTAGTAATGTAATCAACAGCAACTAAAATATGTGTGTGTACATTAGAGGCAGGAAAAGGTCCCATATAATCAAAGCCCCAAACATCAAACGGTTCAATAACAAGTGAATAATTCATAGGCATTTCTTGACGTCTACTAATATTACCAATTCTTTGACATTCATCACAAGACAATACAAACTTACGGGCATCCTTGAAGAGAGTAGGCCAATAAAAACCAGATTGCAATACCTTATGTGCAGTTCTATCTCCAGCGTGGTGTCCTCCATAAGACTCGGAATGACACTTGCATAGGATCTGTTCCTGTTCATGCTCAGGTACACAATGTCTAATAACACCATCTAGTCCTTCTTTATAAAGATGTGGGTCATCCCAAAAGTAATGTCTCAAGTCATACAAGAACTTTTTCTTTTGCTGGTATGTGAAGCTAGGTGGTATAAACTTAGCAACAATATAATTAGCATAATCAGCATACCATGGAGTACTACGAGAAGTACTTATAACATTTAATTGTTCATCACGAAAGTCATCATTAATAGGTAGTGGGTCATCAAGAATATTTTCTAACCTAGACAAGTTGTCTGCAACGGGGTTCTCAGCTCCCTTCCTATCAACAATATGCAAATCAAATTCTTGTAGCAAGAGAACCCATCTAATAAGTCTAGGTTTAGCATCTTTCTTTTCCATAAGGTATTTAATAGCAGCATGATCAGTGTGAATAGTTACTTTAGAATCAACAATATAAGGTCTGAACTTATCACAAGCAAATACAACTGCTAAAAGCTATTTTTCAGTAGTAGCATAATTTCTTTGAGCATTGTCTAGAGTCTTACTAGCATAATGAATAACATTTAATTTCTTATCAACTCTTTGACCTAGAACAGCACCTACAGCATAATCACTAGCATCACACATAATTTCAAAGGGTAAGTTCCAATCAGGTGGCTGAACAATAGGTGCAGAGACTAATGCTTTCTTAAGTATTTCAAATGCTTCTACACAATCATCATCAAAGACAAATGGTATATCTTTTTGCAATAAATTAGTCAGAGGCCGAGAAATTTTTGAGAAGTCCTTAATGAACCTCCTATAGAATTCACCGTGACCAAGGAAACTTCTGATACCTTTGATGTCCTTGGGACATGGCATCTTTTCAATAGCATCAACCTTGGCTTTATCAACTTCAATACCTCTTTCAGAAACTTTGTGCCCCAAGACAATACCTTCATTAACCATAAAGTGGCACTTTTCCCAATTCAAGACAAGATTAGTTTCTTCACATCTCTGCAAAACTCGATCAAGATTGCTCAAGCAATCATCAAAAGAGGAACCATAGACGGAAAAGTCGTCCATGAAAACCTCACAAATCTTTTCACAAAAGTCATAGAATATAGCCATCATGCATCTTTGAAAGGTAGCGGGTGCATTACATAAACCAAAAGGCATACGTCTATAAGCAAAAGTACCAAAAGGGCATGTAAAAGTAGTCTTTGATTGATCTTTAGCCAACACAGGTATTTGAGAGAAACCAGAATAACCATCTAGAAAGCAATAGTGTGTGTGTTTGCATAATCTTTCTAGCATTTGATAAATAAAAGGTAAGGGGTAATGATCTTTCTTAGTAGCTTTATTTAATTTGCGGAAATCAATTACCATCCTATAACCTGTGATAATTCTTTGTGGAATCAATTCATCTTTATCATTAGGAACAACAGTAATACCTCCCTTCTTAGGGACACAATGGACATGACTTACCCACTCACTATCAGCAACGGGATAAATTATACCTGCCTCCAAAAGCTCGAGTATTTCTTTTCTTACCACTTCTTTCATTTTAGGATTCAGACGTCGTTTGGGATCACGAACTGGTTTGGCATTTGCTTCCAAATTTATTTTATGTTGACATAGAGTGGGACTAATGCCCTTAAGATCATCAAGAGTATATCCAATAGCAGCACGATGCTTCTTCAGAGTTTTCAATAATCTTTCTTCTTCATGCTCTGAAAGGTTTGCACTAATAATAACATCATATATCTTCTTTTCATCAAGATAAGCATATTTAAGATTATCAGGCAAAGGTTTAAGCTCAAACACGGGATCACCCTTGGGTGGAGGAGGATCCCCCAAAATTTCAACAGGCAAGTTATGATGCAAAATAGGTTCCTGTTTAAAGAATACTTCATCTATTTCCCTTCTTTCATTCATGACCATATCATTTTCATGGTCTAGCAAATAGTGCTCTAAAGGATCACTAGGAGGTACGGCAATAGAAGCAAGACCAATAATTTCATCCTTACTAGGTAATTCTTCCTCCCAATGTTGTTTACTAAATTTAGAGAAATTAAACTCATGAACCATATCATCCAAGCCAACAGTAACAACATTCTTTTCACAATCTATCTTAGCATTAACAGTGTTCAAGAAGGGCCTACCAAATATGATGGGACAAAAGCTATCTTGTGGGGAAGTAAGAACAAGAAAATCAGCAGGATATTTTGTTTTCCCACACAAGACTTCAACATCTCTAACAATTCCAATTGGTGCAATAGTATCTCTATTAGCAAGTTTAATTGTGACATCAATATCTTCTAACTCAACAGGTGCAATGTCATGCATAATTTCTTTGTATATGGTATGTGGTATAACACTAGCACTAGCACCCATATCGCATAAGCCATGATAACAATGATCTCCTATTTTAACAAAAATAACAGGCACGCCTACCACCGGTCTATGTTTATCCTTAGCACAAGGTTTAGCAATTCTAGCAGTTTCACCTTCGAACTGAATAACATGCCCATCAATATTATCAGACAAGAGATCTTTAACAATAGCAATATTAGGTTCTACTTTAACTTGCTCAGGAGGTATATAAGTTCTAATATTGCTTTTACGAACAACAGTTGAAGCTTTAGCATGATCCTTTACTCTGACAGGGAAAGGCAGTTTCTCAATATAAGAAGTAGGAACAATAGGATCATTATAAGTGACAGTCTTTTCTTCAACTTTAATAGGTGCAGCTACTTTTACTTCTATGGGAGGATGATATTTAAACCACTTCTCCTTGGGGAGATCAACATAAGTAGCAAAAGATTCACAGAAAGAAGCAACTATCTCAGAGTCAAGTCCATATTTAGTGCTAAACTTACGGAAAATATATGTATCCATAAAAGATTTAACACAATCAAATTAGGTGTCATAACTGACTCCTTACCTTCGTTGAGGTCCCAATCTTCAGAGTTGTGTTTAATTCTATCCAATAAATTCCATCTGAATTCAATAGTCTTCATCATAAAAGAGCCAGCACAAGAAGTATCGAGCATGTTGCGATTGTTTTCAGAAAGCCGAGCATAAAAACTTTGCATAATTATTTCTCTCTGGAGCTCATGATTGGGGCATGAATATAATATTGATTTAAGCCTCCCCCAAGCTTGAGCGATGCTTTCTCCTTCGCGAGGCCAGAAATTATATATATAATTGCGATCACGATGAACAAGATGCATAGGGTAATATTTTTGATGAAATTCCAGCTTGAATCTTTTATAGTCCCATGATCTCATATCATCAGATTGCCTATACCATACCAATGTGTCTCCCTTCAAAGATAAAGGGAAGGCCTTCTTCTTAGCAACATCATCGGGTATACCTGCAAGCTTAAATAATCCACAAACTTCATCCACATATATTAAGTGCCCATTAGGATGCTTTGTTCCATCTCCTATAAAAGGGTCAGCTAGCAGTCTTTCCATCATACTCGAAGGAAATTCAAAAGGAGTTTCATTTTCCATAGGTTTAGTAGGTTGAGGAGCAACTCTTTGTTTTGGGGAACGTAGTAATTTCAAAAAAAATCCTACGGACACGCAAGATCATGGTGATGCATAGCAACGAGAGGCGAGAGTGCTGTCTATGTACCCTCGTAGACTGGCAACGGAAGCGTTGACACAACATAGAGGAAGAAGTCGTACATCTTCCCGATCCAACCGATCCAAGTACCGAACGTACGGCACCTCCGAGTTCTGCACACGTTCAACTCGGTGACGGCCCTCGAGCTCCGATCCAGCAAAACATTGAGGGAGAGTTTCGTCAGCACGACGGCGTGATGACAGTGATGATGTTCTACCGACGCAGGGCTTCTCCTAAGCACTGCTACGATATGACTGAGGTGGAATATGGTGGAAGGGGCACCGCACACGGCTAAGGAACGATCACGAAGATCAACTTGTGTGTCATGGGGTGCCCCCTTGCCCCCGTATATAAAGGAGGGAGAGGGGGAGGTGCGGCCGGCCCTAGGGGTGCACCTGGAGGAGTCCTACTCCCACCAGGAGTAGGACCCCCCCCCCCCCTTGCTTTGTTGGAAAAGGAAGGGGGAAGGGAGAAAGAGGAAAGGGGGACGCCCCCCCCCCCCCTCCTTGTCCTATTCGGACTAGGGGGGAGGGGCGCGCGGCCTGCCCTGGCCGGCCCTCCTCTTCTCCCTTATGGCCCATGTAGGCCCAATAACCCCCGGGGGGGTCCGGTAACCCCCCGGTACTCCGGTAAAATCCAGATTTCACCCGGCACGTTTCCGATATCCAAATATAGGCTTCCAATATATCAATCTTTATGTATTGACCATTTTGAGACTCCTCGTCATGTCCGTGATCACATTCGGGACTCCGAACAACCTTCGGTACATCAAAACACAAAAACCCTAATTACGATCGTCACCGAACTTTAAGCGTGCGGACCCTACGGGTTCGAGAACTATGTAGACATGACCGAGACACGTCTCCAGTCAATAACCAATAGCGGAACCTGGATGCTCATATTGGCTCCTATATATTCTACGAAGATCTTTATCGGTCAGACCGCATAACAACATACGTTGTTCCCTTTGTCATCGGTATGTTACTTGCCTGAGATTCGATCGTCGGTATCTTAATGCCTAGTTCAATCTCGTTACCGGCAAGTCTCTTTACTCGTTCCATAATACATCATCCCGCAACTAACTTATTAGTTGCAATGCTTGCAAGGCTTGAGTGATGTGCATTACCGAGAGGGCCCAGAGATACCTCTCCGACAATCGGAGTGACAAATCCTAATCTTGAAATACGCCAACCCAACAAGTACCTTCGGAGACACCTGTAGAGCACCTTTATAATCACCCAGTTACGTTGTGACGTTTGGTAGCACACAAAGTGTTCCTCCGGTAAATGGGAGTTGCATAATCTCATAGTCATAGGAACATGTATAAGTTATGAAGAAAGCAATAGCAACAAACTAAACGATCAAGTGCTAAGCTAACGGAATGGGTCAAGTCAATCACATCATTCTCCTAATGATGTGATCCCGTTAATCAAATGACAACTTATGTCTATGGTTAGGAAACATAACCATCTTCGATCAATGAGCTAGTCAAGTAGAGGCATACTAGTGACACTCTGTTTGTCTATGTATTCACACATGTATTATGTTTCCGGTTAATAAAATTCTAGCATGAATAATAAACATTTATAATGATATAAGGAAATAAATAATAACTTTATTATTGCCTCTAGGGCATATTTCCTTCAGTCTCCCACTTGCACTAGAGTCAATAATCTAGATTACATAGTAATGATTCTAACA
This sequence comes from Triticum dicoccoides, assembly GCF_002162155.2. Taxonomy (NCBI): domain Eukaryota; kingdom Viridiplantae; phylum Streptophyta; class Magnoliopsida; order Poales; family Poaceae; genus Triticum; species Triticum dicoccoides. The sequence continues at coordinate 576,429,821 of NC_041380.1, forward strand.
CCCATGGAGCCTTCGTGCTGATCATGTTTTGCTCGTGGAAGAGGCTTAGTCAGCGGGTCTGCAACATTCAGATCCGTATGTATCTTGCAAATTTCTATGTCTCCCACTTGGACTAAATCCCGAATGGAATTGAAGCGTCTCTTGATGTGCTTGGTTCTCTTGTGAAATCTGGATTCCTTCGCCAAGGCAATTGCACCAGTATTGTCACAAAAGATTTTCGTTGGACCCGATGCACTAGATATGACACCTAGATCAGATATGAACTCCTTTATCCAGACTCCTTCATTTGCTGCTTCCGAAGCAGCTATGTACTCCGCTTTCACATGTAGATCCCGCCACGGTGCTTAGTTTAGAACTGCACCAACTGACAGCTCCACCGTTCAATATAAACACGTATCTGGTTTGCAATTTAGAATCGTCTGGATCAGTGTCAAAGCTTGCATCAACGTAACCATTTACGATGATCTCTTTGTCACCTTCATATACGAGAAACATATCCTTAGTCCTTTTTCAGGTATTTTAGGATGTTCTTGACCGCTGTCCAGTGATCCACTCCTGGATTACTTTGGTACCTCCCTGCTAGACTTATAGCAAGGCACACATCAGGTCTGGTACACAGCATTGCATACATGATAGAGCCTATGGCTGAAGCATAGGGAACATCTTTCATTTTCTCTCTATCTTCTGCGGTGATCGGACATTGAGTCTTACTCAACTTCACACCTTGTAACATAGGCAAGAACCCTTTCTTTGCTTGATCCATTTTGAACTTCTTCAAAACTTTGTCAAGGTATGTGCTTTGTGAAAGTCCAATTAAGCGTCTTGATCTATCTCTATAGATCTTAATGCCCAATATGTAAGCAGCTTCACCGAGGTCTTTCATTGAAAAACTCTTATTCAAGTATCCCTTTATGCTATCCAGAAATTCTATATCATTTCCAATCAATAATATGTCATCCACATATAATATCAGAAATGCTACAGAGCTCCCACTCACTTTCTTGTAAATACAGGCTTCTCCAAAAGTCTGTACAAAACCAAATGCTTTGATCACACTATCAAAGTGTTTATTCCAACTCCGAGAGGCTTGCACCAGTCCATAAATGGATCGATGGAGCTTGCACACTTTGTTAGCTCCCTTTGGATCGACAAAACCTTCTGGTTGCATCATATACAACTCTTCTTCCAGAAATCCATTCAGGAATGCAGTTTTGACATCCATTTGCCAAATTTCATAATCATAAAATGCGGCAATTGCTAACATGATTCGGACAGACTTAAGCATCGCTACGGGTGAGAAGGTCTCATCGTAGTCAATCCCTTGAACTTGTCGAAAACCTTTCGCAACAAGTTGAGCTTTTTAGACAGTAACATTACCGTCAGCGTCAGTCTTCTTCTTGAAGATCCATTTATTCTCAATTGCTTGCCGATCAACGGGCAAGTCAACCAAAGTCCACACTTTGTTCTCATACATGGATCCCATCTCAGATTTCAAGGCTTCTAGCCACTTTGCGGAATCTGGGCTCACCATCGCTTCTACATAGTTCGTAGGTTCATCATGATCCAGTAGCATGACTTCCCGAACAGGATTACCGTACCACTCTGGTGCGGATCTTACTCTGGTTGATCTACGAGGTTCGGTAGTAACTTGATCTAAAGTTTCATGATCATTATCATTAGCTTCCTCACTAATTGGTGTAGGTGTCAGAGAAACCGGTTTATGTGATGTACTACTTTCCAATAAGGGAGCAGGTACAGTTACCTCATCAAGTTCTACTTTTCTCCCACTCACTTCTTTCAAGAGAAACTCCTTCTCTAGAAAGGATCCATTCTTAGCAACGAAAGTCTTTCCTTCGGATCTGTGATAGAAGGTGTACCCAACATTTTCCTTTGGGTATCCTATGAAGACACATTTCTCCAATTTGGGTTCGAGCTTATCAGGTTGAAGCTTTTTCACATAAGCATCACAGCCCCAAACTTTCAGAAACGACAACTTTGGTTTCTTGCCAAACCACAGTTCATAAGGTGTCGTCTCAACAGATTTCGATGGTGCCCTATTTAACGTGAATGCAGCCGTCTCTAAAGCATAACCCCAAAACGATAGCGGTAAATCTGTAAGAGACATCATAGATCGCACCATATCTAGTAAAGTACGATTTTGACGTTCGGACACACCATTATGTTGTGGTGTTCCGGGTGGCGTGAGTTGCGAAACTATTCCGCATTGTCTCAAATGTAGACCAAACTCGTAACTCAAATATTCTCATCCACGATCAGATCGTAGAAACTTTATTTTCTTGTTACGATGATTTTGAACTTCACTCTGAAATTCTTTGAACTTTTCAAATGTTTCAGACTTATGTTTCATTAAGTAGATATGCCCATATCTGCTTAAATCATCTGTGAAGGTGAGAAAATAACGATATCCGCCACGAGCCTCAATATTCATCGGACCACATACATCTGTATGTATGATTTCCAACAAATCCGTTGCTCTCTCCATAGTACCGGAGAACGGTGTTTTATTCATCTTGCCCATGAGGCACGGTTCGCAAGTACCAAGTGATTCATAATCAAGTGATTCCAAAAGTCCATCAGTATGGAGTTTCTTCATGCGCTTTACACCGATATGACCTAAACGGTAGTGCCACAAATAAGTTGCACTATCATTATCAACTCTGCATCTTTTGGCTTCAACATTATGAATATGTGTATCACTACTATCGAGATTCATCAAAAATAGACCACTCTTCAAGGGTGCATGACCATAAAAGATATTACTCATATAAATAGAACAACCATTATTCTCTAATTTAAATGAATAACCGTCTCGCATCAAACAAGATCCAGATATACTGTTCATGCGCAACGCTGGCACCAAATAACAATTATTTAGGTCTAAAATTAATCCCGAAGGTAGATGTAGAGGTAGTGTGCCGACCGCGATCACATCGACTTTGGAACCATTTCCCACGCGCATCGTCACCTCGTCCTTTGCCAGTGTTCGCTTAATCCGTAGTCCCTGTTTCGAGTTGCAAATGTTAGCAACAGAACCAATATCAAATACCCGGGTGCTACAGCGAGCTCTAGTAAGGTACACATCAATAGCATGTATATCACATATACCTTTGTTCACCTTGCCATCCTTCTTATCCGCCAAATACTTGGGGCAGTTCCGCTTCCAGTGTCCAGTTTGCTTGCAGTAGAAGCACTCAGTTTCAGGCTTAGGTCTAGATTTGGGTTTCTTCTCCTGAGCAGTAACTTGCTTACTGCTCTTCTTGAAGTTCCCATTCTTCTTCCCTTTGCCCTTTTTCTTGAAACTGGCGGTCTTGTTGACCATCAACACTTGATGCTCCTTCTTGATTTCTACCTCCGCAGCCTTTAGCATTGCAAAGAGCTCGGGAATTATCTTATCCATCCCTTGCATTTTATAGTTCATCACGAAGCTCTTGTAGCTTGGTGGCAGTGATTGAAGAACACTGTCAATGACACTATCAATAGGAAGATTAACTCCCAGTTGAGTCAAGTGATTATGATACCCAGACATTTTGAGTATATGTTCACTGACAGAACTATTCTCCTCCATCTTGCAGCTATAGAATTTATTGGAGACTTCATATCTCTCAATCCAGGCATTTGCTTGAAATATTAACTTCAACTCCTGGAACATCTCATATGCTCCATGATGTTCTAAACGTCGTTGAAGTCCCGATTCTAAGCCGTAAAGCATGGCACACTGAACTATCGAGTAGTCATCAGCTTTGCTCTGCCAGACGTTCATAACATCTGGTGTTGCTCCAACAGCAGGCCTGGCACCTAGCGGTGCTTCCAGGACGTAATTCTTCTATGTAGCAATGAGGATAATCCTCAAGTTACGGACCCAATCCGCGTAATTGCTACCATCATCTTTCAACTTTGCTTTCTCAAGGAACGCACTAAAATTCAACGGAACAACAGCACGGGCCATCTATCTACAATCAAACATACACAAGCAAGATACTATCAGGTACTAAGTTCATGATAAATTTAAGTTCAATTAATCATATTACTTAAGAACTCCCACTTAGAAAGACATCCCTCTAATCTTCTAAGTGATCACGTGATCCAAATTAACTAAACCATAACCGATCATCACGTGAAATGGAGTAGCTTTCAATGGTGAACATCAATATGTTGATAATATCTACTATATGATTCACGCTTGACCTTTCGGTCTCAGTGTTCCGAGGCCATATCTGCATATACTAGGCTCGTCAAGTTTAACCTGAGTATTCTGCGTGTGCAAAACTGGCTTGCACCCGTTGTAGATGGATGTAGAGCTTATCACACCCGATCATCACTTGGTGTCTGGGCACGACGAACTTTGGCAATGGTGCATACTCAGGGAGAACACTTTTATCTTGAAATTTAGTGAGAGATCATCTTATAATGCTACCATCAATCAAAGCAAGATAAGATGCATAAAAGATAAACATCACATGCAATCAATATAAGTGATATGATATGGCCATCATCATCTTGTGCTTGTGATCTCCATCTCCGAAGCACCGTCATGATCACCATCGTCACTGGCGCGACACCTTGATCACCATCGTAGCATCGTTGTCGTCTCGCCAATCTTATGCTTCCACGACTATCGCTACCGCTTAGTGATAAAGTAAAGCATTACAGCGCAATTGCATTGCATACAATAAAGCGACAACCATATGGCTCCTGCCAGTTGCCAATAACTCGGTTACAAAACATGATCATCTCATACAATAAAATTTAGCATCATGTCTTGACCATATCACATCACAACATGCCCTGCAAAAACAAGTTAGACGTCCTCTACTTTGTTGTTGCAAGTTTTACGTGGCTGCTACGGGCTTAGCAAGAATCGTTCTTACCTACGCATCAAAACCACAATGATAGTTTGTCAAGTTGGTGCTGTTTTAACCTTCACAAGGACCGGGCGTGGCCACACTTGGTTCAACTAAAGTTGGAGAAACTGACACCCGCCAGCCACCTATGTGCAAAGCACGTCGGTAGAACCAGTCTCGCGTAAGCGTACGCGTAATGTCGGTCCGGGCCGCTTCATCCAACAATACCGCCGAACCAAAGTATGACATGCTGGTAAGCAGTATGACTTATATCACCCACAACTCACTTGTGTTCTACTCGTGCACAACATCAACGCATAAAACCTAGGCTCTTATGCCACTTTTGGGGAACGTAGTAATTTCAAAAAAAATCCTATGCACACGCAAGATCATGGTGATGCATAGCAACGAGAGGGGAGAGTGTTGTCTACGTACCCTCGTAGACCAGCAACGGAAGCGTTGACACAACGTAGAGGAAGTAGTCATATTTCTTCCCGATCCGACCGATCCAAGTACCGAACGTACGGCACCTCCGAGTTCTGCACACGTTCAACTCGGTGACGTCCCTCGAGCTCCGATCCAGCAAAACGTTTAGGGAGAGTTTTGTCAGCACGACGGCGTGATGACGGTGATGATGTTCTACCGACGCAGGGCTTCGCCTAAGTACTGCTACGATATGACCGAGGTGGAATATGGTGGAAGGGGGCACCGCACACGGCTAAGGAACGATCACGAAGATCAACTTGTGTGTCATGGGGTGCCCCCTTGCCCCCGTATATAAAGGAGGGAGAGGGGGAGGTGCAGCCGGCCCTAGGGGTTCGCCTGGAGGAGTCCTACTCCCATCGGGAGTAGGACTCCCCCCTCTTGCTTTGTTGGAAAAGGAAGGAGGAAGGGAGAAAGAGGAAAGGGGGACGCCGCCCCCCCCTCCCCTTCCTTGTCCTATTCGGACTAGGGGGAGAGAGGGCGCGCGGCCTACCCTGGCCGGCCCTCCTCTTCTCCCTTATGGCCCATGTAGGCCCAATAACGCCTGGGGGGGTTCCGGTAACCCCTCGGTACTCCGGTAAAATCCCGATTTCACCCGGAACGTTTCCGATATCCAAATATAGGCTTCCAATATATCAATCTTTATGTCTCGACCATTTCGAGACTCTTCGTCATGTCCGTGATCACATCCGGGACTCCGAACAACCTTCGGCACATCAAAACACAAAAACCCTAATTATGATCGTCACCGAACTTTAAGCGTGCGGACCCTACGGGTTCGAGAACTATGTAGACATGACCGAGACACGTCTCCGGTCAATAACCAATAGCGGAACCTGGATGCTCATATTGGCTCCTACATATTCTACGAAGATCTTTATCGGTCAGACCGCATAACAACATACGTTGTTCCCTTTGTCATCGGTATGTTACTTGCCCGAGATTCGATCATCAGTATCTTAATGCCTAGTTCAATCTCGTTACCGGCAAGTCTCTTTACACGTTTCGTAATACATCATCCCACAACTAACTTATTAGTTGCAATTCTTGCAAGGCTTGAGTGATGTGCATTACCGAGAGGGCCCAGAGATACCTCTCCGACAATCGGAGTGACAAATCGTAATCTTGAAATACGCCAACCCAACAAGTACCTTCGGAGACACCTGTAGAGCACCTTTATAATCACCCAGTTACGTTGTGACGTTTGGTAGCACACAAAGTGTTCCTCCGGTAAATGGGAGTTGCATAATCTCATAGTCATAGGAACATGTATAAGTTATGAAGAAAGCAATAGCAACAAACTAAATGATCAACTACTAAGCTAACGGAATGGGTCAAGTCAATCACATCATTCTCCTAATGATGTGGTCCCGTTAATCAAATGACAACTCATGTCTATGGTTAGGAAACATAACCATCTTCGATCAATGAGCTAGTCAAGTAGAGGCATACTAGTGACACTCTGTTTGTCTATGTATTCACACATGTATTATGTTTCCGGTTAATACAATTGTAGCATGAATAATAAAAATTTATCATGATATAAGGAAATAAATAATAACTTTATTATTGCCTCTAGGGCATATTTCCTTCACTTTGCTCTACTGGAAGGGGTGAAGATACCCCGAACAAGCCCCTCAGAGAATTACTTTCCATAGTAACAAGTGACAGTAAATTTCATCACACTATATAAATTTTTCTTACCAAATTCCACTTACCAAAGGTGCTACACTCCCCGGCAACGGCGCCAGAAAAGAGTCTTGATGACCCACAAGTATAGGGGATCTATCGTTGTCCTTTCGATAAGTAAGAGTGTCGAACCCAAGGAGGAGCAGAAGGAAATGATAAGCGGTTTTCAGCAAGGTATTCTCTGCAAGTACTGAAATAAGTGGTAACAGATAGTTTTGCGATAGGATAAATTGTAATGAGCAACAAGTAAGAAAAGTAAATAAAGTGCTGCAAGGTGTCCCAATCCTTTTGTAGCAAAGGACAAGCCGGAACAAACTCTTATAATAGGAAAAGCGCTCCCGAGGACACATGGGAATATCGTCAAGCTAGTTTTCATCACGTTCATATGATTCGCGTTTGATACTTTGATAACTTGATATGTGGGTGGACCGGTGCTTGGGTGCTGTTCTTACTTGAACAAGCATCCCACTTATGATTAACCTCTATTGCAAGCATCCGCAACTACAACAAAAGTATTAAGGTAAACCTAACCATAGCATGAAACATATGGATCCAAATCAGCCCCTTACGAAGCAACGCATAAACTAGGGTTTAAGCTTCTGTCACTCTAGCAACCCATCATCTATTTATTACTTCCCAATGTCTTCCTCTAGGCCCAAATAATGGTGAAGTGTTATGTAGTCAACGTTCACATAACACCACTAGAGGCTAGACAACATACATCTTATCAAAATATCAAACGAATACCAAATTCACATGACTACTCATAGCAAGACTTCTCCCTTGTCCTCAGGAACGAATGTAATTACTCACAAAGCATATTCATGTTCATAATCAGAAGGGTAATAATATGCATATAGGATCTGAACATATAATCTTCCACCAATTAAACCAACTAGCATCAACTACAAGGAGTAATCAACACTACTAGCAACCTGCTAGCACCAATCCCGGACTTTGAGACAAGAATTGGATACAAGAGATGAACTAGGGTTTGGAGATGAGATGGTGCTGGTGAAGATGTTGATGGAGATTGCCCTCTCCCGATGAGAGGAGCGTTGGTGATGACGATGGTGATGATTTCCCCCTCCGGGAGGGAAGTATCCCCGGCAGAACAGCTCTACCGGAGCTCTAGATTGGATCCACCAAGGTTCCGCCTCGTGGCGGCGGAGTATCATCCCAAAAAGGTCCTCCTTTTTTTCTCATCGAAAGACCTCATATAGGAGAAGATGGGCATCGGAGAGCCACCAGGGGGCCCACGAGGTAGGGGGGCGCGCCCTAGGGGGGGCGCCCCCCACCCTCATGAGCAGGGTGTGGGCCCCCTGGCCTTCATCTTTGGCGTGGATTTTTCTTTATTTCTTATAAGACGTTCCGTGGAGTTTCAGGACTTTTGGAGTTGCGCGGAATAGGTCTCTAATATTTGCTCCTTATCCAGACCAGAATTCCAGCTGCCGGCATTCTCCCTCTTTATGTAAACCTTGTAAAATAAGAGAGAATAGCCATAAGTATTGTGACATAAAGTCAAATAACAGTCCATAATGCAATAAATATCGATATAAAAGCATGATGCAAAATGGACGTATTAGGAGGCGAGGGTGCCCATAGACGAGGAGTCTGGCCTCCTCCCCCGCTTTCACAGCCATGGTGAGTATCCTCCCCCTGATCTTGGCACCTGTGATTCGTCGTAGTGATTGTCCCTAGTTTTCAAGAGAGCATAGACTTGTTAGATTCACAACATCTATGGCTCTCAGTAGAATGATTTGCGAGGGCGGAGGAATCTGTGGATCGGGGTTTCGTAATGCGGTGTTGTTAATCGGATGAAATTGCCGTAGGAGCTATGTATTTCTCTTGGATCATACCGTGTTGGTGTTGCTGGATCTCCAGCATGTCGGGAAGAAGGGGAGGGGATTGGGGTGTGGGGATTGGAGACACTTACATTACATTCAGTATCACATTGCGCGGCTCAGGTTATATGCTTGCAAGGTTAGATCATAGTCTGACAGTTTGTTTGCACAGTATGCCATCATTTAGCTGCAGTTAATCAACTTATGTACTAGGCGTTCCTGAAACCTTAGGCCATAAGCAACGAGTGACATGATGATGTATCCCTCCTACATCCTAGCTCTCTATGGAGTAGGGCTATTGTTCCACCGTTGCGAGCTAACTTGATGTGTTCTGTTTTGGAGTATGTAATGTTACTCTCTTTTTGGCCAGCTGGGTGCTTTTCTAGTTAAACATAACATCTTTGGCTTGAGTTCTCTTTTCACTATTTGTATAATTGAAAATGGAAATTCTGCCCTCTACCATTTTGGACCCTGGTGATTCACTGGGAAATTTCCATGCCCCTTAGAATCTAACACGTCCTTCTCACATATTAAACTAACAAGCATGGGTTATGAGTTTAGCTATGAAGTTCTTTTTGTTTGTCTGTAAAATTCCTGGTTGTTTATTCCTGTTGGCTAAGTATATGGTATGGCAATTTTTGTAGGTGAACATTCTGAAGACCAAGAAGACCTACTGCAAGAACAAGGAGTGCAAGAAGCACACCCTCCACAAGGTTACCTAGTACAAGAAAGGCAAGGATATCCTTTCTGCTCAGGGGAAGCGTCGTTATGACCGCAAGCAGTCTGGATATGGAGGCCAGACAAAGCCTATTTTCCACAAGAAGGTATGTTACTCATTTCTGTGGCCATATATCTTATTTGATGTACAACTCAACTTACTGTGGAAATGTTGGCCGTTCCTCTTCTATTGCTTCTTTGCATCTGGATGTTTATTCTTCTGTTTCTTTCGGGCCACATCTAGACTTATTTGATGTTCCTCCTCCGCGGCGGCCCCGCGCCGCACGCCCCCGCCGGCAGTCTGGGCGGCGGTGGACGGGCCGCTGGGGATGCCGTTGGACTTCCTATGACTTGTTGCTAAGATTAACAATTACTCTGTAGACCCTGCTGTGATAATACGTGTTTTATGGTCATAGCTGAGTCCTCGGTTTTTTTGGGATGAAACGATACTGTAATTCTAGTGATGTTTGGAGATTTTGTGATCCCTCTTCGAGTTGCAATCGGGGGCTGCTGTTAGAGGTTCATCCTTGGCTATTAGTCACGGTCAATTAGAGGAACTAGTACTAGTACTGCGACGCATCATCATAGGAACCAGTACTTGGGCTCTTGTTGACCTTCAAGCCTTTCCTGGCAGTCCCACAACACTACAAGTATAACATACCAGTACCTGTTTAGGTAGTGCTATAGAGCGATGTGTGTGGTCCTGTGGCATTGGCATGTTGTATGTGAAGACTCAAGAGTCTTCTTTTGTTGTACTTGTAGACGTAGCGGTATTCTTGGCACTATGACCTAAAGCAATCAGTCGGCCAATTGTAGTCTTGGCATGCTCTATTGCTCTCCTAGTTGTTAACGTATGTGTAGTAGTATGTAGGAATAGAGGTATGCTAAATCTGGCATTTTCAAGTATGTTGTGTTGCTGTGACTGCTCTCAGTTTAATAATTTTAACTCTTCTAGCATTTTCAAGTATGCACAGAGTATTAGTGTATCCTCATATGTGTTGTTTGATTTATATATGGTGCTGAAGGTCTTGCTCACTCTGTGTCTACCTACTACCTGCAGATCAATGGGTCTCTGGCTCAGCAGGGCCAGCAAGGACCTGATGGAGAGGGGTCTCATCAGGATGGTGTCAATATTGTGGGAACTGTTCTAGTGCCTGATCTGTATCCCAATTCAGGCTCAAAATGCGCCCCATTTACTTCACCTCTAGAATATCTCTTTCCTGTCTTTGTCTTTGTGGAATAGTAACATATGAAATGTCATACCTGCTTAAATCTTAGTTGCTACCTGCTAGTAGGAGATAATTTTTCCAATTCTATCTTCTGCGATTAAAACAAATCCACGACAAAGTTGCAGCAAACAGATTTTTACCAGTTCTATCTTCTGTATCAAAACAAATCCACAACAATTTCAAATGACAGTTGTAGCATAGTGATTTTTATCAATACTGTGGAAATTGCTCTGAAGTAGAAGTTGCTTAACTATGCAAGTTGCTTTAAATTTGGGTTTGGGTAGAAGATACACAACGTGTGCAAGTTGCTTTAGTTATCTGGTTGGTGAAACTTAATTTTTCATGATTTCATGGCGCACCCTGACCGATCATTCTGAATTTGTGTTAACATGCCTTAACATTATAATGACTACCTATGGAGTCATAATTATTTATTATATGCATGGATCACTACATTATGTATTTCCTGGCCGTGCTTTACAGTATGGTATATATGATCTTACCCGAGGCTTTTAGGTTTCTTGCACTATTTGCTTGGTGTGAAGTATCCAGTATTTGTTACATTATGCCTTTAAGTAGTAAAATTGAGAATGGCAACCTAAATTCTTCAACTGAACTTCTCTTTCATTGTCTCACCAAATACTGAAGTTTGCTATGAATAACATTGCTACATGTGTTTTTGTCTATATAGAATTGCATTCATTTCCTCCCCTCCCCTCACTGGGGTATGTGTATTCTTTTGAATAGGATGTACTGTTCTATGCAGAAGATCTGATTTGCACAAACATAGTTATCTGTGTGTGCTGCCTGACTTGGTATTTTTTATATCCTGTTGGTTGAATGGATGGTGGTGTTTATTCATGTTTGTGTGTTTCTGTGAGGTTAATCCCTTTGGAAACATTCTTTGAGAATTTTGTAATGCTTCCTTTTGTTGATACACTATTGCGCCAGTCCTATGGTATGTGAGTTCCTTTTGTTGCTGCGAGCATTGATACAATATGGCATGTGCAGGGAGTTCCGCATCCAAGTCTCGACCATCCTCCACAACAAGGAGCTGGGCCGAGGGAGCAAGCTGTGCTGCTGGTTCCTTGAGGCTGGATCGAGTAAGATGGTGTGCCATGGCGTGGGGCGGCCTATTTTGTTTTAATCCTGATGATGGTGTTGTAGCATAAAGTGGTTTCTTGTCTAATGCAGATTGTCGTAGTGGTCAGCATATCTGTTTCTATGAATACTATGTAAAGACTGTAATAGGCTGATTTTTCCTATCATTTCAAGAAGTTGGTTCTGATCTATTTGAAATATGTGTTTTCTGTGTACTGTGAAAACGTGAGAAGTAGAAAGTTGGCAAGTTGGGCCAGCTTAATGAAAATGTCCAAGTCCCCAAAAGTAACTGTACTGTCAAATGGCTGAGGCCCAAAAAAGAATTGGGCTAGAATTGGGCTGTAAAAAGGCTTTACAAATGGATTGCAAAAAAGAAAGAAATTGAGGTTAAAAGGTTGTATCCTAAGAAAATAAAAGGCTGAATTTTTGGGCTAGGCCCATGTAGCTAATCGAAGCACAGGGGAAAAATTACATTAAATGGGATGAATTAATGGGCTTGGCCCATATAAACACCGAGTTGGACCGGGCTGATTCTTGTGCCACATCAGATTGCCACGTCGGATGCCTACGTGACCTGGGGAGGCTGCTAGTGACCAAAATAAAACAATAGGCATATTTTTGTCGTAAACGTCTACGACCTTCCCACAGAGAAGGTCGTTAATTTCAGTTTACGACCGCCAGCTTTTAACCTTCTGTTTTTTGTCACAAAAAGGTCGCAAATGAAAAACAATGACCTTTTAGTGACCAATAGTCAAGGTCACAAGTTGACATATTTATTGTAGTGTAGGTATTGAGATACCGACGATCGAATCTCGGGCAAGTAACATACCGATAACAAAGAGAACAACGTATGTTGTTATGCGGTTTGACCGATAAAGATCTTCATAGAAAATGTAGGAGCCAATATGAGCATCCAGGTTCCGCTATTGTTTATGGACCGGAGACGTGTCTCGGTCATGTCTACATAGTTCTCGAACCCATAGGGTCCGCACGCTTAACGTTCGGTGACGATCAGTATTATGAGTTCATGTGTTTTGATGTACTGAAGGTAGTTCGGAGCCCCGGATGAGATTGGGGACATGACGAGGAGTCTCGAAATGGTCGAGATGTAAAGATCGGTATATTTGACGACTATATTCGGACATCGGAAAGGTTCCGAGTGATTCGGGTATTTTTCGGAGTACCGGAGAGTTACGGGAATTCGTCGGGGAGTATATGGGCCTTATTGGGCTTTAGGGGAAAGAGAGAGGGGAGGTTGCGCGCCCCCCAAGGCTTAGTCCGAATTGGACTAGGGGGAGGGGCTGCGCCCCCTCCTTCCTTCTTTTCTCTTTTCTCTTTCCTTCTCTCCTACTCCTACTACATGGAAGGGGGGAATCCTACTCCCGGTGGGAGTAGGACTCCCCAGGACGCGCCATAGTAGAGGGCCGGCCCTCCCCCTCCTCCACTCCTTTATATACGAGGGAGGGGGCACCCTAGGACACACAAGTTGATCATTGATCTTTTAGCCGTGTGTGGTGCCCCCCTCCACCATAATCCACCTCGGTCATATCGTAGCGGTGCTTAGGCGAAGCCCTGTTCCGGTAGCATCATCATCACCATCATCACGCCGTCGTGATGACGAAGCTCTCCCTCGACACTCTGCTGGAACGTGTGCTGAACTCGAAGGTGTCGTGCGTTTGGTACTTGGATCGGTCGGATCGTGAAGACGTTCGACTACATCAACCACTTTCTCATAATGCTTCCGCTTATGGTCTACGAGGGTACGTAGACGATACTCTCCCCTCTTGTTGCTGCATCACCATGATCTTGCGTGTGCGTAGGAATTTTTTTGAAATTACTGCGTTCCCCAACAGGTATACGGGCTAGATTTGGAATTGCCATTCATGGGCCGACAATAACGGGCCGTCGTTAATCGGTCGTTTTTTATGACGCTATGAAAACGGCCCAACGAATTAATGGGCCGCAAACGGGCCGATTGTAACCACGGGCTGAATTTGGCCCACAAGCGGAAAAGGCCAGTAACGGGTCGTAAGTAACTGAATGCTGGAAATGAGCCCAAGAATAAATGGGCCTTGAGAAGGCCGATAGATAACAAGGGTTGGAAATGGCCCAATGGAATAATGGCCCATTAATGGGTATAAAGCGGTAGACTGTTCATTGCGGGCCAGATTCACCATGGGCCGTTAATGGGCCAAGACTTACAAATGGCCTCGTATAGGCCGAAAGACATCATGGGCCATACATGGGCCGAAAGTTACAATGGGATGGAATCATATTGGACGGCCTAGATGAAGCTACTGTGCTTAATTCTGATAGGCCGTAACGGGCCGTGAGTTAGCGGGCCGTAAATGGGCTATATACGAACAGGTCGTTAATAGGCACTCCGTGGGCCGGCCCGTTACCTTTTGACCAAGTCAAATGGGCCGGCCTTTTCACCGGAATAGGCATCTGTTGGGCCGTGCCATGTGTCGACGTATCATAGGCGCCTCCTGTCCAATTAATGGATGACATCTGTCCCAACGGTGAGCCAACACGTGTTTCCTCCGGCCAATAAGAATTTTACACGTGGAAAATCCTCATTGGTCCGAGCTATTAGCGGATTATCGGATCCAAAACCGGACCCGATAGCTTAACGGCGGCCCGTTACGGTGGATGCCACGTGTCGGTCACCCTTGACAAAAGCACTTCCATGACGCGCCATTTATGGTCATGGAAGTGAACACTTTCGTGATGATAATTTTGATAATGTCATGGAAGACTTCTACAACAGCACAGATATGACTATCTTGATTCTGTCATAAAATCGTCATGGATGTACATGTATGACAGAAAATGTGAACCTACTGTGACAAACACGTATCATCACGGAAGTGTGTTTTTTGTGGTGGAGCTAATCCCATAGGATTCAAGTGGGCATGCCACTCCTATCCTTTATTTTTCCTATTCCCACGTTTTGACAACTGTATGAATCAAAGAGGGCATAAAGGATTTCGGCTTGTTTGACTGCATCACCAGAAAAGAAAAAAGTGTTTTTAGGGGGTTTGAATGGATGCTAAAATTTCTATGAAATGTTGTACAAAATAACCCTTTGAAAATTTTTCTTTGATTCATTTCTATGAAATGAACGACCATCATAAAGAAAAATGTGAAGGATTCTAGTCCTTCAGAATTCGTATGAAATTCCATTGAATAGAAGATGCCCTCGCTCTTCACCATATTCTCAATTGTTCTACTCTAGAAACCCCCCCCCCCCTTTAGTTCTTTGATGCATACTTTTGTATAATATTTCAAAATCCAACCAAGTTTGTTAGATATTTAATTATTCCACAGAATTAATATACACAAGT
>NC_041380.1:576445431-576476104 GCF_002162155.2 Triticum dicoccoides
AGTATATCTTTAACAAAAAAAGAGTTTTGACAAGTAAAAAAGTTTAATATAAATTGATGATAAAATTTTGACTCGACTTGGCCCACGAAAATATTGATCCAACGCGAGATATGATCGACATAGGAGTGTTGGGTTGCAAATTAGCGGACAAAAGAATAAATAACTAATTTCTTGGCCTTCTTATTATATAATAAAGATTAATATACATCTAAACTGCACTGGGACAACACACTTCTCAAGAGTGAAGATTGGAAACGAATGCCTATGACAATGAAGCTCCGACGCATAGGCTTAAAAAAACATGCCCCTCCTGTCTGTCCGAGGAGTGAAGCATCTGCTAAAAATTATTTTGGAATGGCCCTGGTCAGATGTCCACCGACGGGATGACAGAGATGACGCCGCCACCATTGTAGCAAATGTTCCCGTTAGGGAGGGTGTTCGTTGATGTGGTTGTGGTGGCTTTTGCAAATTAGTCAATAGAACTAGATGCATTATGTACTTCCTTGCCTATTATAGGTCACTATAAAAAATACATTTTGCATCTATAATTTGAGTTTGTGGACTTGCAAAGCAGCCATTAAACTTTACTTTGGTACCTGTAATTTGAATTTGTGACCTTGTATAAGGGAATGGAGGGAGTACATTGTTGTTCTATTTGTATGTTTTGAACGATCGGAATATTTCAGTGCCACAAAGCATACACAAGCAAAAACCCATTTTCACTTTACCTTACTCCTACCATTACCAGAACCTCGCTCTCATCATTTGATTTTTTGACGAAGCAGAAACAAAAACTTTTCTCCATCTTATTGAGTAAGAAAAATGGTTGCTCAGTTAGTTAATGGGACACTAGGCTGAAGTATTGAAATAGAGTACTTGGTGTGGCCTTGTATGGATAAATGGAGGGAGCAGCGCAAGCGCTGAATGTAGGATGAGCTCATTGAGTTTAATTTTTTTTCTTCTGAAATTCATTGTTTTACATTGCAAAGTTTCTTCTAAACGCACACACACACGCACACACACACACACGCACACACACACACACACACACACACACACACACACACCTACTCCATGAATTTGGTAATGGTAGGAGTAGAGACATAATGTATATGTGCATAAATTTTCATGATGAAATATGAGAGCTACACAAAAAAATCAAATATGTGGCTTTTCAGCAGATGCATTGTTCATTGTTCATTCTTCAAGTCCATGAATGTCGTGTGCAGCTGGCAATTGCAATTCAAGGTATTTCTTTGTGAAATTTTACATGCACATATGTATAATTTATTTTCCAAAATGTTTTAAAACTGAAAACACCCTACTCGAGGGAGCACTGCTTATCCACGTAATAAATGTGACAAAACCAACTGGTACGTGAACGTGGACAAAGAAACGTTGTAGCTAGGCCGCCCATGGTTTTCAGCGCAGGTCAGCAACGAATTGAAGCCAACACCTGTATGGCACACCATTTTGTTCAACGTTGACGCATGCATGGGCTCTGTTCACGACGCGAGCTGAGGTAGAGGATCCCCATCGTCCGTGTACGGTGTACCGTTGCGTTGCACAGGCCCTCGTTTCTGGTCGGAGGATGATGCTTTCGCTCGGCGTCGCATCCAGTCCGGTCCAAGCCAATCTGATCCGCGCATCGGCAGCGCATGTGCCGCAGCGATGGCGACGCCCCGAGCGACAGCCCGCCCGCCCGGCACGGAGATACTATCCTTGATGATCCCCGTATGACTGGCCAAAACCCTGTGTGCTCCGTCCGTTTTGCACCACCCCCACGCGACCTACCCTTCAGTCGGTCACGGGTCTGTGAATTGCTGGGAGACGCGTACGTGTGTCCACCTTTCACGCGCGCATGCAGGCGGCCTGATGATGCATGCATGCACCGACACGTGCAACGCCGTTGCATTTCTTCTGGCCAAAAAAGTCTCGTGTGGTTACAGTTGTTCGTCTTCTTGCCTTGGGACTACTTGGCAGTACTACGATCCAGTGGCGGAGCGAGCGCCCAGCGACCCTGGGCAGTTGCCTGGGCTCGCTGGCACTCCAACGGCAACAGTGGTCGTATCATAATACGTAAAACTTCTCGATACAGAGTGAATTTATCCGGGCAAAACTGGATTAAGCCTCCTTCACAGCCCAACCCAGTTATTTACTAGAACGTTCCGATCACTCCGGCCCACTAGAAAAAAAAGAATACCATCAATCGCTTCGCTCCAGCCCACGAGGCAACAGGGAATACCATCGATCGCTCCAGAGAGTTCTCGGCTTCTCGCGTACTCGCGTCTCTTCGGTTTCTCCCAAGTGCGGCAGGGGCTTGAAGGCGAGGCGGCGATCTGGGGCTGGGCGAGCGGCAGGCCGACGGCGAGCCGGCAATGGCCACGGTCGTCCCTTCCTTTGTCCCTTCCTCTCCTGAAGGCTGGGGCAGTTCCTTTCCTTCGACTTCCGATAAGATCGCGTACTTAATAACTGATTTGGGTTGAGATATTGATGTACTTAGGGCTTATTTAGGAACTTTTGATTGGGGACGATTATGACCAAAGTCCAAAGAGAAAATCTATTTGTTAGCTGTTGGAAACTACAGAAACTGTAAGTTCATTAGACCAGTGGCGGAGCGAGCGCCCAGCGACCCTGGGCAGTTGCCCGGGCTCGCTGGCACTCCAACGGCAACAGTGGTCGTACCACAATACGTGAAACTTCTCGATACGGAGTGTATTTACCCGGGCAAAACTGGATTAGGCCTCCTTCACAGTCCAACCCAGTTATTTACTAGAACGTCCCGATCACTCCAGCCCACTAGAAAAAAAAAGAATACCATCGATCGCTTCGCTCCAGCCCACGAGGCAACAGGGAATACCATCGCGCTCCAGAGTCCAGACAGTTCTCGGCTTCTCGCGTACTCGCGTCTCCTCGGTTTCTCCCAAGTGCGGCAGGGGCTTGAAGGCGAGGCGGCGATCTGGGGCTGGGCGAGCGGCAGGCCGACGGCGAGCCGGCAGTGGCCACGGTCGTCCCTTCCTTTGTCCCTTCCTCTCCTGAAGGCTGGGGCAGTTCCTTTCCTTCGACTTCCGATAAGATCGCATACTTAATAACTGATTTGGGTTGAGATATTGATGTACTTAGGGCTTATTTAGGAACTTTTGATTGGGGACGATTATGACCAAAGTCCAAAGAGAAAATCTATTTGTTAGCTGTTGGAAACTACAGAAACGGTAAGTTCATTAGACTGACAAACTAGTATGCAGGTTGCAGACTCTTTCCTCTAGTAACTTTAAGAAATATTTCACCGATTTCACTTTGGCAACATCAAGAAATACTTGATAATCTGATACATGTAGTTGATGCAAGTAGCTTTGTTATTGTACTGTACTATGAACTTGTGATTAACCCATATTCTTATTTGTGTAAAAACTAACTTCAGATTTTTTTTACTCACTAAATTTCAGAGATGAGGAGGTTTTTGGTTAAGAGAGCAAGGATTGAAAATATGAATGATGTGCAACCTGAAGTAGAAGTAGAGCAAAGGACTGAAAATGTGAATGATGCGCAGCCTGAAATAGAAGTAGAGCCACCAGCGCCTAACGTTGCCAATGAATTTAATCCAAATGCGATTGAGCACGATCCGGAAAAAAGAAAACAAATTTGTGAGTATCCTCCTGATATTCAAGACCAAGTGAGGAGAGCATATATATTGAAGGGTCCAATGCAACCAGATTTGAATAAATACCGTCGCACTGAATTTGGAAGTTCGCATTCCTCAAGAGCATTTTCCAAATCTTGGTATAAAAGGTATGACTGGATAGAATACAGTGAGTGGAAGAATGCAGCTTATTGTTTTTATTGTTTTCTCATTAAGCAACCCAAAAGGGCTGAGCACTTTGGTTATGAAGTCTTCACCAAAGAAGGATTTACAGATTGGAAGCATGCATCTAAAGGCTTCAAAGATCATATTGGTGGTCATGGTAGTAGGCACAACTCTTGCGTCAAGCATTATGATGATTATAATAATCAAAGACAAAGTGTGGCAAGTAACTTTGCTAGATCAAGCAAGGAATCAGAAGAAATGTATAAGATTCGTTTAACTTGTTCTGTAAGTTGTTCAAGATATCTCATTGCACAAGGCTTGGCATTCCGTGGACATGATGAATCAGCTACTTCTCTAAACAAGGGAAACTTTAGAGAGATGATAGATTTGGAAAAAAACTAAGAATGAACAAGTCAGAGATGCTATTAACCATGGTGGCAGAAATTGCACAATGACATCTGGTGACATTCAAAAGGAGTTTGCAATGTGTTGTGCACATGAAGTTAGAAAGAAGATCATGGCAGAGCTTGGTGACAAACAATTCTCGGTGCTTATTGATGAATCACGTGATATATCTATGAAAGAGCAAATGGCTGTGATGTTGAGGTTAGTAGTTTCACTTTTATTTTGTTGTTTGTTTGTCATTTATTCTCTATGCAACCAACTGACATTATTGTGTTTTCCTATAGGTTTTTGAATGACAAAGGGAGGGTTGTGGAATGATTCCTTGCTTTGCATCATGTCAAAGATACGACGTCCGAGTCACTAAAGGATGCTCTTTATGGCATTATTGACCATTATAAGTTATCAATTTCAAGGATACAGGGTCAAGGATATGATGGGGCTTCAAATATGAGAGGTGAATTTAATGGTTTGCAGAAAAAGATCATAGTTGAAAACCCCTATGCTTTCTATGTTCATTGCTATGCTCACCGTCTGCAATTGGTGGTCGTGTCTGTTGCTAGTAGTTGCTCATCTATTCATGATTTCTTTGAGTACATCTCCTTGATTGTGACTACAACAACAACATCTTGCAAGAGAAGGGATGCATTGACCGAGGCACAACACCAAGATATTCTGGATAGACTTGAGAGTGGTGAGATATCTACTGGAAGGGGCTTGCACCAATCATCTACTCTTTCTAGACCGGGGGATACTAGATGGGGTTCACATCATACTACCTTACTGCGTTTGGATCAAATGTGGTCCTCCGTGTGAAAGGTGCTTAGTACAGTTGATGAATATGGACGTGGACCATCTCAAGCAGCAGGTTTGATAGAAAAAATGGAGAGCTTTAAATTTGTTTTCATTCTGAAGCTTATGTTGAAGTTATTTGGCATCACAAATGAGCTTTCAAAAGTTTTGCAAAGAAAAGATCTCAATATGGTTCTTGCCATGGAATTAGTTAATGATGTCAAGGCTCGGTTGGCAACGTTCAGAGAGAGTGGTTGGGACAATTTATTTGGTGATGTCCAAGAATTTTGTGGTGCTAATAGTATTCTAGTACCAAATATGGACGAAGTAATACCAGTTCGTGGTTGTTCAAGGAGAGAAGGGAGAACTGTTACTAATCTTCACCATTACCGTGCAGAGATTTTTTATGTTGCTATTGACAAAATTTGTGTGGAGATGGATCACCGCTTTAGTGAAGAAGCAAATTGTGTGCTTGATTGCTTCTCATGTCTTGACCCCAAGGACTCTTTCTCCAAGTTCAATGTTGATAAACTTGCTCGTCTTGCTGAAATTTATCATGAAGACTTCTCTAATGATGATCGTGGAACAATAAGAGAGCAGCTCCTCACTTATATAAGTCAAGTGAAAAGGCATGCTTCTTTTTCTACTTGTGATGATGTTCAAAGTTTGGCCGTGAAGATGGTTGAAACTAAGAAAAATCTGGTATTTTCATTGGTATACAAACTTATTGAGTTGGCTTTGATATTGCCGGTGTCAACTGCATCTGTTGAGAGAGCATTTTAGCAATGAATATTATCAAGAATAAATTGCGTAGCAAGATCAACAACGAATGGTTCAACGACTTGATGATATGTTACACCGAGCGGGAGTTATTCAAGTCAGTTGATGATAAAGATATTATTCGAACATTTACAGCAATGAAGTCTCGGAAAGGACATTTGCCTCGTGATTTTCTTTAGCACACTATTGGTACGTTCCAGCTAACCTTTTCTATTGTTACAAGCTCTCTGTTTTGAATAAATAAACAAATCACAACACTGAAATTTTGTGAATAACAAATCCATTTTCTTATCCTGTAGTGTCTTCTAGGATATATTGATGGTGTCATGGTGATTTAGACGGCTACACTTTTGTTGGCAAGATGGCTAGTTTGGCTGATTGGCTCTATGCTTCAGTTTGATTCCATGTCTTTTGTTGTCAAGTCACAACTTCATTTGCTATCTGAAATGGAATATTGATATATTAGTTCGCTTAAATATTACATTTGTCTGACTGTTATGTTCGTATTTTCACTTCAATATTAATGTGGATTTGTGCTTTGCAAGTTTGATGCATAGTATATATTATCTACCCGGTACGAAATTTTTTATTTGCATGTTAGACATTCATGCTTAAGTTTGCCCGGGCTTCACAAAAGTTCTGGCTCCGCCCCTGCATTAGACTGAAAAACTAGTATGCAAGTTGCAGACTCTTTCCTCTAGTAATTTTAAGAAATATTTCACCGATTTCACTTTGGCAACATCAAGAAATACTTGATAATCTGATACATGTAGTTGATGCAAGTAGCTTTGTTATTGTACTGTACTATGAACTTGTGATTAACCCATATTCTTATTTGTGTAAAAACTAACTTCAGATTTTTTACTCACTAAATTTCAGAGATGAGGAGGTTTTTGGTTAAGAGAGCAAGGATTGAAAATATGAATGATGTGCAACCTGAAGTAGAAGTAGAGCAAAGGACTGAAAATGTGAATGATGCGCAGCCTGAAATAGAAGTAGAGCCACCAGCGCCTAACGTTGCCACTGAATTTAATCCAAATGCGATTGAGCGCGATCCGGGAAAAAGGAAACAAATTTGTGAGTATCCTCCTGATATTCAACACCAAGTGAGGAGAGCATATATATTGAAGGGTCCAATGCAACCAGATTTGAATAAATACCATCATGCTGAATTTGGAAGTTCGCGTTCCTCAAGATCATTTTCCAAATCTTGGTATAAAAGGTACGACTGGATAGAATACAGTGAGTGGAATAATGCAGCTTATTGTTTTTATTGTTTTCTCATTAAGCAACCCGAAAGGGCTGAGCACTTTGGTTATGAAGTCCTCACCAAAGAAGGATTTACAGATTGGAAGCATGCATCTAAAGGCTTCAAAGATCATATTGGTGGTCATGGTAGTAGGCACAACTCTTGCGTCAAGCATTATGATGATTATAATAATCAAAGACAAAGTGTGGCAAGTAACTTTGCTAGATCAAGCAAGGAATCAGAAGAAATGTATAAGATTCATTTAACTTGTTCTGTAAGTTGTTCAAGATATCTCATTGCACAAGGCTTGGCATTCCGTGGACATGATGAATCAGCTACTTCTCTAAACAAGGGAAACTTTAGAGAGATGATAGATTTGGAAAAAACTAAGAATGAACAAGTCAGAGATGCTTTTAACCGTGGTGGTAGAAATTGCACAATGACATCTGGTGACATTCAAAAGGAGCTTGCAATGTGTTGTGCACATGAAGTTAGAAAGAAGATCATGGTAGAGCTTGGTGACAAACAATTCTCGGTGCTTATTGATGAATCACGTGATATATCTATGAAAGAGCAAATGGCTGTGATGTTGAGGTTAGTAGTTTCACTTTTATTTTGTTGTCTGTTTGTCATTTATTCTCTATGCAACCAACTGACATTATTGTGTTTTCCTATAGGTTTTTGAATGACAAAGGGAGGGTTGTGGAAAGATTCCTTGCTTTGCATCATGTCAAAGATACGACGTCCGAGTCACTAAAGGATGCTCTTTATGGCATTCTTGACCATTATAAGTTATCAATTTCAAGGATACGGGGTCAAGGATATGATGGGGCTTCAAATATGAGAGGTGAATTTAATGGTTTGCGGAAAAAGATCATAGATGAAAACCCCTATGCTTTCTATGTTCATTGCTATGCTCACCGTCTGCAATTGGTGGTCGTGTCTGTTGCTAGTAGTTGCTCATCTATTCATGATTTCTTTGAGTACATCTCCTTGATTGTGACTACAACAACAACATCTTGCGAGAGAAGGGATGCATTGACCGAGGCACAACACCAAGATATTCTGGATAGACTTGAGAGTGGTGAGATATCTACTGGAAGGGGCTTGCACCAATCATCTACTCTTTCTAGACCGGGGGATACTAGATGGGGTTCACATCATACTACCTTACTGCGTTTGGATCAAATGTGGTCCTCCGTGTTAAAGGTGCTTAGTACAGTTGATGAATATGGACGTGGACCATCTCAAGCAGCAGGTTTGATAGAAAAAATGGAGAGCTTTAAATTTGTTTTCATTCTGAAGCTTATGTTGAAGTTATTTGGCATCACAAATGAGCTTTCAAAAGTTTTGCAAAGAAAAGATCTCAATATTGTTCTTGCCATGGAATTAGTTAATGATGTCAAGGCTCGGTTGGCAACGTTCAGAGAGAGTGGTTGGGATAATTTATTTGGTGATGTCCAAGAATTTTGTGGTGCTAATAGTATTCTAGTACCAAATATGGACGAAGTAATACCAGTTCGTGGTCGTTCAAGGAGAGAAGGGAGAACTGTTACTAATCTTCACCATTACCGTGCAGAGATTTTTTATGTTGCTATTGACAAAATTTGTGTGGAGATGGATCACCGCTTTAGTGAAGAAGCAAATTGTGTGCTTGATTGCTTCTCATGTCTTGACCCCAAGGACTCTTTCTCCAAGTTCAATGTTGATAAACTTGCTCGTCTTGCTGAAATTTATCATGAAGACTTCTCTAATGATGATCGTGGAACAATAAGAGAGCAGCTCCTCACTTATATAAGTCAAGTGAAAAGGCATGCTTCTTTTTCTACTTGTGATGATGTTCAAAGTTTGGCCGTGAAGATGGTTGAAACTAAGAAAAATCTGGTATTTTCATTGGTATACAAACTTATTGAGTTGGCTTTGATATTGCCGGTGTCAACTGCATCTGTTGAGAGAGCATTTTAGCAATGAATATTATCAAGAATAAATTGCGTAGCAAGATCAACAACGAATGGTTCAACGACTTGATGATATGTTACACCGAGCGGGAGTTATTCAAGTCAGTTGATGATAAAGATATTATTCGAACATTTACAGCAATGAAGTCTCGGAAAGGACATTTGCCTCGTGATTTTCTTTAGCACACTATTGGTACGTTCCATCTAACCTTTTCTATTGTTACAAGCTCTCTGTTTTGAATAAATAAACAAATCACAACACTGAATTTTTGTGAATAACAAATCCATTTTCTTATCCTGTAGTGTCTTCTAGGATATATTGATGGTGTCATGGTGATTTAGACGGCTACACTTTTGTTGGCAAGATGGCTAGTTTGGCTGATTGGCTCTATGCTTCAGTTTGATTCCATGTCTTTTGTTGTCAAGTCACAACTTCATTTGCTATCTGAAATGGAATATTGATATATTAGTTCGCTTAAATATTACATTTGTCTGACTGTTATGTTCGTATTTTCACTTCAATATTAATGTGGATTTGTGCTTTGCAAGTTTGATGCATAGTATATATTATCTACCCGGTACAAAAAAATTTATTTGCATGTTAGACATTCATGCTTAAGTTTGCCCGGGCTTCACAAAAGTTCTGGCTCCGCCCCTGCTACGATCCTACTACGTGCGAACCCCACGGTTGTGTAGTACGTGTATCATGGTTCCGGCCTGTGGCTGTGAGTAATGCAAGAGATTTTCTGAGTACTACGTAAAACCGGCATGGGACTTAAGTAGCAAGAAGGATACATCCAAATATAAGCACGGTTCTCGTGTACGAAAGAGAAAGGGTTATAGAAAACCATCTTTTACAGTAGTTCCACTGCTGGGAGGGAGTGACAGAGGCGAGCTTAATTAGCCAGGTAGTCGTCCCTGTGCCGGGTTACAAAATGGCAAGATCCGGGAACAGTTCCGTCGCTGGCTCGGCACTGCTGCTGCCCCCACACCGTGGCACATCAACCGTCGGTCGCATTATGTGGACGGGCCAAGGAGAGCAAACCAAGCAGGCAGGGACAAATCGATCAGGCAGAGCCCGGCTCGCCGTGCCAGACAACGCACGCAAATGAACCACAAGCGAACGAGCGTGCGTTGCTTTCGCGCGCACGATACGACCGGAGTTAATATGCCATGAATTCATGGCTCGTGCCCGCGGCCGCGGCCCGTGCAACGTGCATGCATGAATGCATGTTGCAAACTAAAGCGCAGCACATACGTGTTACATCAGCTGGCACGTTACTTGCTGGTTAACCAGCGAGGAATTATCAAAACATATCGTACGCGGCATGTTCTTCTTTTTCACTCTGAGATACTAGCAAATCCAATCATGCATCTGTGCTACTAGTACGAAGGAAGCGAACATAGAGATGCACATGCATGCATATGTTGGCCACGGAGTAGGAGTATGCTTCACCGATGGCCGTGGAGCTGTTTGGACTGTGACAAAAGAGAAGGAGAAAAGGAGAAATCTTATGTAAGTAGTAGTATGTGCGAGGTAGCGACCAGTCATGACAATTTAAGATACACTAGCTAGCTCTAGCGGCCCTTCTTTAGGAAAAGAGATGGTACTGTCTAGCCTTTGCTAGTGGCACGGTCGGATCATATGTCACGCCTTTTGATTTGCTGCAACCGTGATGATAACTAGACAGGTCTATCGATCAGAGGTAGCAACACTGCTTCACGGAAAGCCGCTAGTGTAGTTCGGACGGTCTCACGTGATTCTTCTTTCTGTGGTGCACGCCGCTCTTCGAGTTGAAGGTTTCTCCTTCGGGGCAATGAAACAAAGGGTGGGACCTGTTGATGGCAAATAACTGAAACGCAAAGATGGGCTTTTGTAGTTCTGTGAGCAAATACGGGGTTCCACTGCTCAATAATGTTATCATGAGTGCCAGGGAAATCTTAAGCCAACTCCACCGCGCGACCCCATTTTGTCCAGCCCCGTTCTTTTGGATTAAAAAGGACAAATAAAGCGGCCCAGCGTGCGACGGCCCGCACCCATCTGATTTGTTTTGTGTCCGAATCGACCCATTTTGAGCGCAAACTTGTGTCGGGTTTGGGTCGCGGCGGACACCAAACGGATGCGCGTCTCGTCCGCGTCGGGGCCGCGTGGCAGGTAGCCACCTACCTCCCACCCGCCCACATCAATGCGCACGCGCGGGCGGCCCCGCTTGGCATCCGCCCAGGCGAACGGTCGCGGTCCTTCTTAAATGGGAACACGTGGACCGGTCGTTGTCCACACTGCCCCACTCCACCCCGCGGCCTCCTCGAAACCCGACAGCACCAAAAACCCCAAACCCTAGCCTCGAGCTCGCCAGCTGGCCACCCGCAGCCATGGGGCTATGGAACTACAGCCGCAAAGGCAAGCACGACCGCGAGGCTGGCTCCTCGTTGGGACGCCGCGGCTCGGTGAAGAAGGAGGAGC
The DNA here is from genome assembly GCF_002162155.2 of Triticum dicoccoides. Lineage (NCBI taxonomy): Eukaryota > Viridiplantae > Streptophyta > Magnoliopsida > Poales > Poaceae > Triticum > Triticum dicoccoides. Next base: position 576,456,882 of record NC_041380.1, read on the forward strand.
CCGCATCGCCACCGCGTCGGGCCCCCGCGCCGCCCGCGTTCTTCATCGCGCCCACGGCCGCCGGCGAGCGCGACCAGCACTACATCGAGGCGGCCATAAGCCGCCGTTATTGAGAGATGAGGACGCCGCTACCCTGGAGCGGCGTCCACCTCCCCAACAAATGGCACTTGTCGGCCGACCGCGTGTCGATCCCGCCGGTCCCGCTGAGCGGCCCTGCGCGCCGTCAGGAGATCGAGCGCCGCCGCCGCCTCCTCCCGGACGACCTCTACTATGACGAGAGGTACGCCCCCGACTCGCCCCTGTGGCACACTTGGTTCCAAGATGAGCACAACATGCGGCGGGCGTCCTTCTTCGCCGGCACATCGACGGGGCCGCGGCGGCCACGTGAGCACCGAGCGGCTGCTCCCAGGCGCGCGGGCGTACGCGGGTGTGCGGCCTCACGCCTACGTCGTCATCGTCGCCATCTCCATCGCCACCACCACCTCCTCGCATGACAGCGGAGGAGGAGGCCCGTCTCATGGCGCGTGTCATGAAGGACTCCATGCGCACGCACGACGAGCGCCAAATGGGTGGGCCTCGGGGAGATGACGGCCCTCTCCGCGGCCGGCGACGTCGCCATTCCTGAGCTGGAGATGGTGGCGAAGAAGGAGGTGGTGGAGGACCCGCCGGTGGCCGCGTTCCACCCGGCCCTGGTGGGCTAGTGGTGGAACTGGTCGTGCACGACGGAGCAGATGGCGGCCGCCGTGGGGGCGTGAACTGATGCCCCATGCCGCCACGGTCATCAGAGCGGGAAGCCTCGCTGCGGGAGGAGGTGGTGCAGGCACCTGTCACCTTCCACCACGCCGCCCCCGTGCACCAAGGACCCCTGGCCCACCTGTGGACGCCGTCAGACTACGTCGACCACGTCAGCGACGACGATGACATCGGCGGCCACTGAAGATGGCGACGACCACGGCATGGACGGGCGCGACAGGAGCGCACGTCGGCTTTTTTTGTTTTGTTTTAATGTTAATTATGAAACTGGGCCGTTTAAGTGGACCATGGAACTGGGCCTTTTAAGTGGACCATGGAACTGGGCCGTTTCGTGGTTGTGACCCCTAAATATGTTTTAAGTTTTTTTAACTACGTTTATTTACTTTTTTAGTCATTTAATTTAAGTTTTTTTTTATCACGTCCACCCCGGACATGATTTGGGGTGCAGCCGCGCATTGGACGCACCCATGACCTAAATGGACAAATGCGGACATAGGTAAAGCCATTGCCATCCCAAAGGGACAAAATCCGGTCAAATCAGACGTCCGTTTGAAATCGTGCGGTGAAGTAAGACTGCATCTCAAGCAAGTCCATAGAGAGCTAGCTGGTGTGACCTTGGTCCCTGGCGCCTCAGTAATGGTTTACTACTGGCTTTACTGCTAGTGTTAGACTAGCCACAGCGGACAGTAACTTATATTAGTAATGTACATATATCCCTAAACTATATTACTACCTTCATAGCGGGTAATAACTTAAGGCCCTGTTTGGTTCCAAATAAATCACCAACTTATAAGTCGAAAAGTAAAAAAAGTGACTTATTTTGCCAAACAGACCCAACTTATAAGTCACCCCAACTTATAAGTCATAAGTTACTCCACTCCAACTTAAAACTTATAAATCACCCCCTTTTACATGGGTCCCACCACCTTTACATAAAAAACAAGATGGAAAGGTGTGATCAGGTGACTTATAAGTCAGGTGACAACCAATCAGACGTGACTTATAAGTCACTGGTTTTAAGTCACCTGACTTATAAATCAGGTGACTTATTGAAACCAAACAGGCTCTAAGTGTGATAACATGCAAAGATTCATTCATTAGGTTATAGATTCATATTGCATTGGGATATGTGATGTTACGGTAACTAGCTAAGTTACTACAACTACATCTCTCTTCATTAGCTCATTGCCACATAAGCAAATTTGCTGAGTTGGACTTGATGTTACTGCTGAAGTTACTCTCACTGTGACTAGTCTTATCATCTCCACGCATGGTGTTGAGCGCGAGAAGTAGCGTGTTGTTGGACATTAAAAAATGTGCACACATAAATATTTGTATAAACTACGGTTGACATCCTTGCCTGGTTAACACCAGACATTAGCAGTCCTTAACTAACCCACAGCAACACCCAAATGTTCAAACTCCAAAGCTAGCTAACATTTCCCGGACATACCGGCCGGGACACCCGCAACCACTCCACTGTCCATACGAACGATGAGCGATCTACGGGTCCATGCTACCACATCAGGACAGAGATGAGCCTCCAACTCACCTCACCCGTTAACAATCCTCCTCCGGCCGCGTTGTACATGGCACGATGCAAGCAGGCTGGCCGGTGCCGGTGCGTGTGCTGCGATTGGCAGGGCATGGCGGACTGACTAATACTTACTACCACTGTGCATGCAGCGCCTGGTCCCGCACCTGCACCACCCAGGACCATGCATGCACCCACCTGAACGGGCCTGTGCCAACTGCCAAGTCGGAAGCGATCGCCTGATTTTTCCCGAAGAAGCCGGGGGGCGCGCTGCACAAGTACTGTAGCTAGCTAGCCCGCTGCGACGGCCAGCGAATGGCCGGCAGATCTTGCCAGCCAGGAGCTCTAGGAAGTGGTGAGTGGATGAGTGACCACATCACGGACGCAAAAGCTTGAGAGATCGACGAGATTCCAGGACCCCGCGTCAAACCTTGCTGATGCACGTAGAAAGATGTGCGTCCGCTGGCCGCGCATGGGTCATGCTGTTGAGTGGATGAGTAGTGGTCAAGCAGCTGTTGTGTTTGTTCTGCTTGCCATGCACTTCTTTATGATCCGGCAGCACACGTTTAGGACATATTTCAAGATTATCAATGGCTTCAATGTTAAAACAAAGGAATAGAAGAAAAAAACATAAAATTAAGATTTCACCCACCACAAAATCCTACTCCCTCCGTTTTAGAATATAAGTCTTTTTATATATTTCAATATAGACTACATACGGAGCAAAAAGAGTGACTCTACACTACGTATATACATCCATATATAGTCCATATTGAATCTCTAGAACGACTTATATTTAGAAAGTACATGAATTCAAAATACAGGAATCCTGTAATGAGTCCTTTTGGGTGATTCATATATAGGAAAGAAACATATGAAGTTTGAATGATTAAAGCCGTGCATAGAATGTTGGTTAGCAACATGTCCTTTATCCAAACTCAAAGTCAAAGGGCATTCATCGGAAGAAGTCCCTATTATTGGAATCATACAAAATCTTATGAAATTCGTATAATCAAAAGAGAGCCTTAAATGACTTCCTTTGATATTCTGACAAAAATGAATCACACTACTGGTCTCTTTGCTTTGAAGAAACTTCGTGTCCATAAGCTTTTGCTTTCTGTAGGGTTCTTATAGCAAGACATCCTATTCCTATCAATTTAAAGCGTACGAACCAAAAAAAAAAAATCTATAGTTGTGTAGTAAGCTCATGGATATTCGTTTCTAGTCATTTTGTTCACGCATTAAGAGGCCACGAATCTGAATGTAACAAGTACCGATTAAGACAAACTCGCTATCAAGCTGCAGGATTTCTGAAGGATGCATTATCTAGCTAGGCTATGACTATTCAGACCAAACGAATATGCAACTTTCAATCTAGCATCTTCTCCTTTTTAGTATAGTACTCCAAAAGGAATTACTAGTACTACCATACTATATATTAACAGAGACATGGGGCAAGATTAAGCGGGTGCTCTAGCCAATCAGATAGGGAACCTAATCTATTCTTGACGCTGAACACACTATGGAGATGTCAGCTTGGGACTTCTCAATTTTTCAGCTGAACCTCTTGTCCCGTAGCATCTTGATTTCACTTTCACTGGATTAGCCTACCCCATACACTTTCCCGGCTTATACGGAACACTAATCATGTCTCCACTTCTTAATACACTACTCCTTGCACAACCTCCCATTTAAACTCTCGTCGTTTCTGTTGACACCAGATTTTGGCACGGCGAAGAACTTAATTAAGATGGTCTCAAATGGAGAAGTGCTCAAAGTGAGAAAGTTCCGTATCGTTAAAAGGAAAAAAATTGATATTTGGGCCATAGTCATCCGGTCTCATCTCTAAGGCCGAAGTTGTGTTCGAAGTATTCAGATTTTGTATTCAGAACACTATTCGGCTGATTACGCCCCCCAAGATGGCCTCATCGCCTCGTTGAAGCGATCGATTTTGATATAAAGAACGTCTAAATCAGAGTTCGTATACAAAAGTTAGAGTCAAAACTATGTGTTGCATAAGTCTGCCCCGGAAGTTCCAGGCAAAACTTCCGGGGAGGTTCCGGGCTAAACAAAAACTTTGCACGCGGTGTGCCCCGAAGACTGGAATTTTAACATTTGCGTGGCCGATTTCAACATCAAGATGATCTCGGATGAAAAAGTGATCAACTAAGGAATTTTTCTCCATTGCAAGATCTACAACTTTGCTTTTGGAACCATCGCGATCCGAAGCCATATGCGACCTGCAGGAGCTGTGCAAGAGGGCTACTTGATGTAATTTTAGCCCAGAAGTTTCAGGCTGACCGGAAGTTCCGGCCCTCGCGGTCCGAGTTAGGTTATCTTTTGATGTTTTGGACGGGATTTGAGTCCTTTTCTTGTACGGAAAGTCTAGCCGCCTCATATATATGTAAGAGGTGACGGCCGATTGAATAACAACACACAATCGAACAAATCTATCTACACCTTTTACCTTTACTTTTCCTTCTCCCTTGTTCTTCTTCTTGCCCGTTCTTCGTTCGTTCTTCTTGTTGCAGAGCGGCGAACCTCGAGGCCCTAGGGGCAATTAGGTTGACCTAGGGCAGCCCATAGCCACCGCGCGCCCTGACGGGGTCCCTCCCGGGCGTGTGGGGTTTCGGGTCCTGAAAAGCACCCGCCGGATTGCTTGCGTACCGCGCTTCCGGACGGGTCTCCTTCGACGCGAGCTGCGGTGCATCACCCTCGGCGTTGGAGGTACACGGTGACGTGTTCGTGTGCGAACACACTTTTTGGCGACTTTGCTGGGGACGAAGCTTTGAACGTTCTTCGGCCCATTCTTGCTACGAAGAGATCGTCATCTAGGGTTTGCAATCTACAAATGTAACATGAATACTCAATTCACTTATGTAGAGCAAATAATGCATATGTTGTTGCTAGATCGTTTAATGAGCATAATGTATCGGCTAGCCCTAGCTTTATCAATCATGCATCTAATTATGTGCAAGAGCCGATGCAACAAAATCTCCATGCTTCAACTTCATATAATTTCAGCAACATGCAACATATGTATCCCAACTCCCATGCATCGGCAAGCCCACAAATCTATATGCTGATGAACAACATGATGAGTTCGGTTAATCAAGTTGAGATACCCCATGTAGGAACTTCCAATAGGATGCAACAACGTGTTTTAAATTTTTATTCATTGGCAAATAACTTGCAGTTTGTTAATCCTAACGTGCTGGTGGATAGAGGAACTGGCCATGCTACTACTAGTTATTCGGTCAATTACCCTCAAACATCATATGCTACACCTCATGCTACTAATTTTCTGGCACCATATGCAACTGTTGATGTCCATAATTCGGCTCCCCACCTTCGTGGTCATGGCTTAATAAGTGAAACTTCTACAGGAGCACAAATGCCTTCACCTACTACCATGGCATATCATGTACCCCCAACACAATTACAGAATTTCGGTGACATATCGTTATCGAAAGAGTCTAAAAGTGTCGGGGGCAATTCTATCCAGATTGGGTCATTAAGAAAAATCTTACGTCTTTTTGGGATGAATACAATGTTGTTCTACATGAATTAATAAAAGAGGGAAAGCCTATTAATTCTACTGCAATCCAAGCTAGAGTATGCCAAAAAGAGAAAGCATTGGGTGTGGATAGAATTATCAAAAAAGATGGTGATTCGGATAATAAAGTTAATTCGGCTATTGAAAAGACCGAATCAAATATTACGTATGCCGAATCTATTCTAGAAAAACAGGATGACAAGGTGTTGGGAAGCTATTCGAAAGAGGAACAACCTATCGTTCAAGTAACGCAACCATCATGCTCTCCCAACGTGTTTGAAAAGGCATGTCTAGCAAGTGATTTACCTATCTTCCGATTTGATCGCAGCTTTATTGTTGATGCTTTTATAAGAGAAATTCTCATAAGTAATTTTGAAAGATCAATGACGAAGGGAAATTTACTTGTTAGCAATAAAACTGTTATAGAACATATCATTCGGTCTATTGTGCCATTTATAAAGACCGATAGTGACCTATTATTGCAGCCAAAGTTTTCCCCATTGCTTTATCAAAATTTCATATCTAATTGGGTAGCTTTGCTTGTTTCTTACTTGGCTTGCACTTGGTCTCAATTGAGACATGTGTATTCTAACTAATTTCGTTTCAGAAATTTAAAGCCAAGGTCAAATTCTTTTGAAAAATCCGATGCTAATATAATATCTTATCCAAATAGATCGGAGATAGGGTGTAAAACACAATGCATAGCCGAATGAGAAGATTCTAAATCTGAATCATTCGTTTGCTCAACTCCAAAGCCGTTTGCACATCAAGATCGGCTAGAAAATAAGAAGTATACCTTCAATTCAAGCATGTGTGATCAAATATTTGATTTGTTGCTGAAAAATAATTACATTAGAGTTCTTGATCACCATGTGAAGCCATCAATCCAAGGACGAATGTATTGCAAGTTCCATGATTCGTCCAAGCATAATTTTGAGGATTGCAACATGTTTCGTCAAATACTTAAATCGACCATTGATAAAGGACGATTAAAATTTGTTGAAACACCAAGGGATGACCAGTCTATTCTAATTGGTCCTAATGGAAAAAGGGTTTTGAATCGGCTGCTTCAAGACGATTCCTTTAAAGATGAGAAGGTAAAAACTACAGGTGATGGGATCAAGCTTTTAATTAAAAAAGTTGTTCAAGAGCACAATGAAAATATTCTTGAAGGCATGAGTTCTATCGAAGATACAATGAAGACGCCAAGGACTGGGGGGCAACAAGAAAATCCAAAGATCGATGCAAGTCAAGACAAAGGAGATAAAAGCCGCAATAACCAGAAGTGCAAGAAATCCAAGGTCACTTTTGCACAATTATTAGATAAATATCAAAAGAAGAGTGAAGAGAAAAGTGCTTATCGGCCAAATAATGAAAAAGCATCAAGATCACCACCTAGGTGCAAACCCGAGGATTGGTATTGGCAAAATGAGAATTCTAATGCGGTATATTCATATCAATATTTTGTGCCGCCAATGCCAATGCCATGGATACCTTCCTATGATCATGTAAATCCATATCCATCGTGGGACAAGTATGATACAAGGGCGCATTCTTCATCTTATTTTAGACCATCTCACAAACATTATGCAGCAGCTCCAAAAAGATCAACATTTGAACAATCACATGTCAAAGACCGTTTCAATCGTAAAGAATCGGTCCGGAGCTCAAGGAGCAAGAAAGAGGTGGTCAAACAAATTTATCGTGTTAAAAAAGAAGGCCGTAAGAGTGCTACTTCAAATTTGATCTCAAATGAGAAGGAGCCGATTAAAATATTGACATTGGCTACTAATGGCGATGAGGCAAGTCAATCAAGTACCAAATCTGAAGAGAAGAAGTTGAGAGTGCACATGGTAAAACAAGAATTGTCATTGCTTCAAACAAAATCACAGCCAGGGTACCCACTCGGCTTATCATATTGGCAAAAGAAGAAATTACAAAAATTAGTGCACAAGAAGTTGAAGAAAGGAATATGGCATGGGTTCTCAAAGGAAGTATTCAAAATAAGAATTATGTGCAAGCTTCCTTTACAAGGAGTGCGGCAAATGTGAAGAAGGAAAAGAGTGAAAACTATAAAGGACCAAGCCGAAGGTTTCAACATCTTCGATCCACACATTATCCATTTTCTTCAACAATGTCGTTGATGCCTATGCCATGGAATTTCTAATCAGGTATGATTGGTTACCCTCAATGTGCTTATTTTAAACCATGGATGCAATATAATTTCTTACATCATGAAAGGGTATTACTAAATCATCATATGTTTGATTAGATTTACTTTTGTTGCTAATCCAAATGGCTGATATATACTTATCGTCCTAAGCACATAAAATGGCCGATGGAGTGTTGACATCGGTCCTTAGGAAAAGTATGATGCAAGTTATTTTTCGGCACACAAGTTTGCCGAAAAACAGGGGGGCATGTGTTGACACCATATTTTGGCACGACGAAGAACTTAATTAAGATAGCCTCAAATGGAGAAGTGCTCAAAGTGAGAAAGTTCCGTATCGTCAAAAGGAAATTTTTTGATATTTGGGCCATAGTCATCCGGTCTCATCTCTAAGGCCGAAGTTGTGTTCGAAGTACTCAGATTTTGTATTCAGAACACTATTCGGCTGATTACGCCCTCAAGATGGCCTCATATGGAAATAGTTTCTACATGGATTATCTTCGCCTCGTCGAAGCGATTGATTTTTATATAAAGAACGTCTAAATCGGAGTTCGTATGCAAAAGTTAGAGCCAAAACTATGTGCTGCATAAGTCTGCCCCGAAAGTTTCGTGCAAAACTTCCGGGAAGGTTCCGGGGTAAACAGAAACTTTGCACGCGGTGCGCCCGGAAGACTGGAATTTTGACATTATTTGCAGATTTGCGGGACCGATTTAGACATCAAAATGACCTCGGATGAAAAAGTGATAAACTAAGGAATTTTTCTCCATTGCAAGATCTACAGCTTTGCTTTTGGAACCATCGCTATCCGAAGCCATATGCGACCTGCAGGAGCTGTGCAAGAGGGCTACTTGATATAATTTTAGCCCGGAAGTTCCGGGCTGACCGGAAGTTCCGGCCCTCGTGGTCCGAGTTAGGTTATTTTTTTGATGTTTTGGACTGGATTTGAGTGCTTTTCTTGTACGGAAAGTCCAGCCGCCTCATATATATGTAAGACGTGACGGCCGGTTGAATAACAACACACAATCGAACAAATCTATCTACACCTTTTACCTTTACTTTTCCTTCTCCCTTGTTCTTCTTCTTCCTCATTCTTCATTCGTTCTTCTTGTTGCAGGGCGGCGAACCTCGGGGCCCTATGGACGATCAGGTCGACCTAGGGCAACCCTTAGCCGCCGCGCGCCCTGACGGGGTCCCTCCCGGGCGTGTGGGGTTTTGGGTCCTGAAAAGCACCCGCTTTCGGACGGGTCTTCTTCGACGCGAGCTGCGGTGCATCACCCTCAACGTTGAAGATATACGGTGACGTGTTCATGTGCGAACAGTTTCAGTGTTGCAGATCTATATAGTGTGATGGAATTATGTAGCTGTGACCAATATCATTTTGCTGTTCATGACGCAACCTGCAATGCTTATCAATAGTGGTAGCACATTGTATAATCTTCAGTTTCTCCCCTGTGTAAAAGCGTGATCGCTTGAGATTTGAAGGGCAGGCATCGCACCCGAACAAACAAATGGCCCCTGTGAGATTCTCTTGCAAATGGTCCTGATGCGTAAAAGAGAAACTCAACCATGGGTGCAATTCCGGCAGGGCCACATGGCATTTCTGAATCCATCTTTTGCTAATCTGGAAATCGATGGGGCGTGTCTTTTCTTCGGACCGAGACAGGTAACAGGTTTGCTTAGTTGCTTTCCATTATCTGGTAAGCCAATAAGAGCAACTCCAACACAGGGACCCAAACGAACATGATTTTGTTCGTTTTTTGTCTGTTTGGATCTCATGTCTGCTTGACGGACATGGGGCGGACATGACGAGCATGCAACGCCAAAACACAAAAGAGGACAATCACCGCGTCCGGCTTCTGCCGCGCCGGCACGCACTCCCGCCATTCGCCGCTCCACCCCAGCTTCCCCCTTCCCTGCCCTGCTTCTCGCTGCGAACGCGCACCAGGACAGCCTGCGGGACGTCGCAGAGTAGCGTCTCCTACATCTGCTGCGGCACGAAGCTCTGCAGCTCCCGCACGACTCGCCGGCGGAGCCCAGGCTGCTCGTCCCACCATGCGCCGCCGCCAACGAGATCTGCAGTTCCCCGGCTCTTCCCGGCGCCGCGCCGCCCGCGTGCAGTTCCCCGGCCCCGTTGGCTCGGCTCAGAACGGGAGGCGGCAACGAAGATCTCCCCGTCGTCCTGGACCACGGCGTGGGATGCAGCTTGTGCCACTGAGCGCGGCGGCAAGCCTTGAGGACGGCGGAGGAGGCGGGAAGGAGGACTGGATGGGGATGGCGGCGGCCTGCGCCTGTGAGCGGGACGACGGAGAAGGCGGGGAAGGAGGATTGGGTGGGGATGCCAGCTCGTGCACGCTCACTGCTAAGTGGGACCAAGGGCGGACACGAGCAGATGACAGTGGTCGAGGAGAGCGTCCGCTTCGTACCCATTTCTTCTTAGATTTGAGTCAAGTTTGGGTCGGGGACGGACAGCATGCGGACACGGGCGTCCGTTTGGATCGCCCCGTTGGGCCAAGTTTTGTGTTCGGATAATCCAAACGGACAAAATGGATCGCCCCATTGAAGTTGCTCTAATGGCTGCGTCTCCGTGAACATGAGAATAAACCACGTGTATTTCTTCTTCTTTTTTCTGGAGAAATAAACCATTTGTATGGTGATTAGATGCAGAGCAACAATGTCTACATCCACATTAGTTGATCCCAGAAGCATGCACTTTTTCCATTTGGCCTACTTGGAGCTAATCTAGGATGCAAGATTGGTTACTTGCTTGCAAGTCAAAAAGTGAATATGATTGCCAATCTCAAAGAAAAACGACGACGAAGGTCAAAGCCGAATGATGAGGGGATAGCAAGGAAATCCTATCTTATCTTTGCGTAAGATAGTCGAGATGACACACGGGGCGAGCGATCGTGGGCCGACCCAACTCTACAATCACACAAGCTGTTTTTAATATGGTTTCTCCCAAAATTACTAATTAAAAAGTACTCGTTGCAAAGAATTTTTTCAGGTCGCGACAGGTGGCGTACATGCAGCATGCCACTTGTCACAACTTGGAATTTTTTTTTCGTAGATCCGTTTATTTAAAACGTTTTATCTTTTAAACTGTGCGTCCAAATCTTAAATCATTTTCACCATTGAATTTCTCACGTCGAGATCTTCAAAACTAGATCCCATATTGATAGGTTTTGACGAACTTTTTTTTCACGAAAAAAACCGGGCGAAAAAACCGAACCGGAAGCATGGGTTTTTCCCTTTCCGAAAGAGGCACGTCCGTGCCTTTCACGAAATCACCCCCGTACCTCTCGTGGAAGCAAAACCGTGACTCCCGTGGAAGGAAAAAAAACAGAAAACACTTTTTTTTTGTTTCCGAGAGGCACGGCCATGACTCACGCGAAAGCAAAACCGTACCTCTCGCAGAAGCAAAACCGTGACTCTCGTGAAAGAAAGAAAAAAACAGAAAACGCGTATTTTCTTTCCCTTTCTGAGAGGCACGATCATGACTCTCGCGAAAGCACAACCGTGCCTCTCACGGAAGCAAAACCGTGACTCTCGTGAAAAAATAAAACAGAAAACACGTTTTGTTTTTCCCTTTCTGAAAGGCACGGCGGTGACTCTCGCGAAAGCACAACCGTGCCTCTCGTAGAAACAAAACCGTGACTCTTGTGAAAGAAAAAAAACAGAAAACGGGTTTTGTTTTTCCCTTTCCGAGAGGCACGGCCGTGACTCTTGCGAAAGCACAACCGTGCCTCTCGCGGAAGCAAAATCGTGACTCTCGTGAAAGAAAAAAAAACAGAAAACGCATTTTTTCGTTTCTGAAAGGCACGGCCGTGACTCTCGCTAAAGCACAACCGTGCCTCTAGTGGAAAAAAATCGTGACTTTCACGAAAGAAAAAAAAATAAAACGCGTTTTTTTTGGTGCAAAAAAATCAAATTTTTTTGATCGAAAAGCTAAGGAAGACCAGGAGAAAACCAAAATGTCGAAAAAAACCCAAAAAATGTTTAAAAAGCCAAAAACGCATGCGGAAAAATAAAAAAAATCCGAAGGAAGCGTCCAGAGAGCGACACATGGCGAATGGCTGAGAGCGCGCCAAGTGGCGCTGATCGTTGCGAGGCTCCCGAAGGAGCGCTCGTTAGCTAGTTGCTCCCGGTTTCTCCAGTTTGTTCCAGGTTATTTCGTCTGTTTTTAATTTGCTACTACCACACCTATTTCCCTCCTTATTTTTTGTTTTTTGTTCTTTTTCATTTATTTGGATTTTTGCTTTTCACTTTGCTATATTATTTTCTCTTCTCCTTATTACATTTTATGTAAAATAAATATAAATATTTTATTATGTCTCCCTTTCTTCGTTTTCCCTTTTTCTCTGTATTTTTAGTTTATTATTTTGAATTTATGAGCAATTGTTTTTTGTACGTGAGTTATCTCTAAAATACATGTCAAATATTTTTCAAATACACTGTGGGAAGTGCCGCCCCTTTTATGCAGCGAGGACTTCCATTGACTAGCACAGACTACATACACGTGCTCTCTAAGGCTGGCCATAGTGAGGATAACATAACCTGTAACATGCATTTAGGACTAGCAAACATGCTTATGTGGCACATAATTAAAGAGGAAACAGAAGGTTAGAGTAACATAGGTAGATACCATATCATGTTAAATGCTATGCTATTTTGTATCATGCATGGCAATAAATATGATCATCTATGATACTACTTTATGTTATTATGTACTATGAAGGTAGTATCATACACTAGTATCATATGCATGATACTAGTATATGTTACTCCCCACTATGACCAGCCTAAAGCCGTGCTAGATAGCCACTCATCACACCACACGACTCTCAAAACCTAATCTGTGTTGGATCTCAGGGGACAAACCAAAGTCAAAGCGCTTGATCCTTTGCCAAAGAGCAAGTCTCTCTCTCTCTCTCTCTCTCTCTCATATCTGGAAAACTAAGTACATGGTGTAGAGAGAAAGAAATAGAATCTCGTGTCGTGAATAATACAGTGTGAACATTTTTCAACACTTGGTGAGCACTTTTTAAATACTTTATAAATATTTATCCAATACACAAGGAATATTTTCAACTTAAGACAAACATTTTACAAAGTGCGCATTTTTTCAATGCATATTTTTTTTCTAAAAAATAACACAACTAACAAAAGAATTCACACATTTTCAAAAAAATTCATACAATTTCAATATTTCTTGCACATATTAAAAAGTGTTCATGCAATTGTAAAAAATCACAAATATTAGGAAGATATTTATTTAATTTCAAAAAATGTTAACACATTTTCAATTAAATGTTCACTTAACTGAAAACATATTTGGATTGAAGAACATATTCGTGTGTCTTTGGAAACACAACAAATAAGAGTTTAAAACGAAGCAAACCCCAAAAGCGAGAAAACCATCACTGGAAAACAATGCTTGGTAACTCACAAAAAGAAAAGTTGCGGTCCAACTAAAATCACTAACAAGCAACTTGGTGAAACCTATATGACAAGGTAAGGAAGAGCAACAAGCTGCCTAGCAAACACAAATGCAAACTAGAGGAACGGGAAACAGAGCCAAGGCCTCAGGCTCACCCTATTCTCCTTTGATCCTTCCATGAACGGAAGAACCTCAATCACCAAGGGTTCATCTATAGGTGACCACCGGACATTTACAATTTTTCACCCTTTTTGTTCTATTCGTGTGTGCCAGATGGTTGAAATCTTTTAGGATCACAAAGTACCACCGACCACAAGTCTTACCCGACAAGGACACAATGATGTATTTAGTAGGAAAAAAAGAAAGCAATTGCTTTGCCGCCAAAATTGATGAGGCAATCTAGAAATTTATTTTTCTCCACATGGTACTAAGAGCATCTCTAGCAGACCCTCTATCTTCAAATTCAAATATGTATCTCATACTCCCTCCATTCCAGAATGTAGTGCTTCCTCTATCCCCCTGCTTCAACTTTGACCGTAAATTTAACTACCAAGACCTATTGTGGCGGGAGCAAAAATTATATCAGTGAATTCGTATTCGAAAGAAGTTTTCAATTATATAATTTTATCTCCCTCCGCAGTTGGTCTCGTTGGTTAAATTTATGGTCAAAGTTGGACCTCGGGAAGCGCGGACGCACTATATTTTGGAATGGAGGGAGTATCTCATAATGTTAGTTTTTAGGGGATTAAATTTTTCTTTATCTAGCAAATTTCCTAAAACTTAACCCATCAATAAATTTCGTTTGCCAATTCATCCAACTATCTGGACATATTAATTAAAATTTGATATTTCAACTACCCACAATTCAAATACATATCAAATCAAATGTTCTCAAATTTAACCATTCAGATTCAAACATAGCATACGATCCAAATTAACGAAGAATCCAGGTAATCATGATGAAAGCTCACAAATCAAGTGTTATGAAGTCGCCAATGTTGCTCAATATAAGATCTTCATTTAGTTGGTTGTGACCTGGTCAGCTTTCGATCCTTCGGTGTGCTTGGAGGAATGCTTCAATCCTATTCGCGTTATAGTCCGGCTCCACCTGGAAACCTATGATGTAGCTCTGTCTATTTCCGAACGGTAGCCGAGGACAACAGTGGCGTTGTCTAGCAGGCTACTGAGGCGGTTCCTGGGCGTGGATGCGACGAATGCGACCGAGATGTAGGGGCGACAACAGGCTGGCAGCGGTGGTCTACTTCGCCAGTTCCGAAGTTGTTGACCGTCTAGAGGTTGCGCTTGACCTTCCTATGCCATCTCCAAGGTCAGGCGGATCAATTCCACGTGAAAACGGATCACAACAGCAACAAGGCAGAGCTACACACACCGGCCTCATGGGCGGCGAGAATGTCAATTCTAGCGATGACGAGTGAGGAGAAGGTGAGAGAGAGTGTGGTGGGGATGCGGGACAGTGTCGCGGAACATGTCTGCCATGGGGTGGGGGTGGGGAGGTGCAACAGCGGCGACACCGACGAGAGGGTCGGCGTCGAGACGAAGTCAGGTGACCGCCTAACTGTCATGGGAAGCCGTTTTTTTTCGATTAATACTACTTCCTCCGTCTAGGTGTGTAAGTCACCTTACGAAAATCAGATATTCCCAAAACTTGTAGGCGCAATGCATTAAATTCCGTCCTCGTTTCCCTCACTGCCTCGTTTATCAGCGAGTAATTTTTTTGGCTAAACCACGCAGGGGCGGAAGTTAATGCGGGAGAGAAGGAGCGACCTATGCATGCAGAGAAGGAACACGTTGATTAGGGGAGGGATTGGCCCCAGTTTGCATGCACGGGAATGGACCTGCATGGGTTGTCCGAAACGGCAGCCCTATTAATGAGGGATTCATTGCTAATCTCCGTTTGGTTTAGGAGGAAAAAAGTGGCGCAGTGATTGGAAGAATTCCCGGTCCGATTCTTTGGCCTCTTCCAATCGGCGGCCACCTAGGTCGCGTTGCTTCACCTTAGATGACTTATACACCTAGACGAAGGGAGTATGTTGGATTGACGCATTTTACCAGATGTAAAGTTACAATTTTGATGGACTATTGGTTCGAGGGATATGCTAGATTGGCCTTAATCCCTCAAATCGGAAAAATTCCTCCAAATATAACTCTTGGGGGATATGGTAGAGATGATCTAATAGAAGTAGTATTTATAATTCTGAATTTCAATTAATATCTATAATTTAATTACAATTCAATTACTAAAATTTAGAGAAGTATTTAATGACCTCATGTTGCACAAGGATAGCTACATGATTTTTATTTTTTATTGATAATGGCTAGCTACATGAATTTGCTTGAATACCCACCTCTAAAACATTGCTGCAAGCCGCCACTTGTTGATCTTGACAAGCTGCTTGGGGGTCCTCTAAGTTTCCAACGTTTCCATACAATCCTATGCTTTGTGCTTACCGTGTACACGCGCTAGTATACCTCCGTAAAGGGCAGGTGAACAAAGGTGTACGTGAACAGTGTGCATAGCTAGGCCGCACATTGTTTTCAGCGGAGGTGAAATCTCATGAACGAATTGATGACGCCAAAGAGTTGGATAGAAGGCCATTTTGTGAGAATGGCGTTGCAAAGACCGAGCTCGATGGAGCTCGTTTTTTTTTGTAAAAAAATAAATCAAAATATATTTATTTATCTTTAAAAAACGTCTACCAATACATATGCATATTCTGCAAGTATGTATTAAATTTCATGAACTAATATGGTTATTTGCATACTACACAAAAAAGACAAATATCTGGCCCATATACAAGAAAAAGACCTTTTTGTGAAGGAAGAAAAGGACCATTTTAATATGTGTATTTTCTTTTTCTGTACATCATGTATGAATATATATGTTCATAAAACTTTGTACATGTATACTTCTTCAGATTTTTTTAGGTGTGGAAAAAGTATTTATGCTGAAAAATTATTTAAAAAATGATCAATGGTGCTCGGCCTCTGCAGGCATTTTTCGGCCAAATGTACAAAAAAGACAAAAAGCCCTGTTTGTTTGGGCTTTTGCTTCTATTTTTACATTTTTTTTCATTTTGATCAAAAAGCCATAATAACTTCTAAATAGGTGCTTTTGGAATTTTTGTAGCTGGCTTTTAGCCAAAGTGGACAAGCTGCAAAAGCAAAAGCAAACCAAACAAACAGGGCTTTAGGCGGTCCAATTCAATCCGGTCCGTGCATTTGACCAAGGGACGATGATTCGACGTAGGAGTAGATGCTTGGACATGTACGTGCGACGCCGTTGCATGTCTCTTGCTAGAGTCTCGTCCACACTGATTGCGGCTACAGTAGATCGTATCCTTTGTGTGGTCGGAACTGCTTGTACTGCGATCATCGCACGGTCGTGTAATCGAGAAAGGGATGCCGTCTTTCACCACGAGTTGCAATGATGCCCACGCAAAAAGAAGGTTACTACTACAAAGGGTGCGTCCCGTGTGCGTCAAAAAAGGATGCGCCTCGTACCACTTGCTGTCCGTCACATGGGGACAGACCAAGCATTTCTTTCTTTCTTTCTTCCTAAAAAACGGGCGAGAAAAGACAGGTTCTGTATGTCGCAAGCGCGTACTGCTTCCCTCGTCACCCTGCTGTGAGTCTCGGAAATGTTGCGCCAAGCAGAATCTTGACCAAAAATGTAAAAACGAACGATGTGGCATGTGCTGCAGGTGACAAAGCCAAAAGCCTGTTGGACAAAGAAAAGAGTTCCGCTTCGGTACAACCCCCATTGCAAAACGTATAAAGGGTAGTATAGACCTTTCACAGGTCGTATACATTTTATAATGGGTTGTGCAGTATAAGCCGTATGGATACGAGGCTCTAATTGCCCACTGGGCCGGCCCAAGTCACGTCCAGTATTTATGTAGAAAATAATATCAAATACTGCAAAACAAGTGGCCACCTGGACTCGATCTAAGGACCATATCAAATATGGCAAAACAAGTGACCACCAGGACTCGGTCTAAGGACCTCATACTATTACTACGCGCTGCTTGCCACTAGACCGATGGACTAGTTGTGATTTTGTATAGTGCGGATGATATAAGAACAAACAATGACGTACATACATAAAAATATTTCTGAAAAAATCGAAAATATTCTTGAACAAAATTATGATCAATTTGGAAAAGTCGAATATTTTTGAAAAAATAAAATATTTATGAAACTCCAAACTTTTCTGAAAAATGGAATAATTTTTGAAGTTCCAAAATATTTTGGAGAAAGTGAGGAATTTTTTGCAATCCTAACATTTTTTATAAATGTGAACAACTTTCGTAATCCTCAACAATTTATAAAAATGCAAACAAATTTTCAAAATCCATACATTTTTAGGAAAACATGAAAAAAAATCAAAAACACGACTTTTTGTCTGAAAAACACACACATTTCTAGAAACTCCGACCAAAATTTGGAAAAGGCGAACTTTGTTTTGGATAAGTGAAGAATTTTGAAAGTGGAAACTTTTTTTTCATTTGATGCATAGACGCAACTTGCATGCAAGCGAGCGACGACGTAGGGTTCGTACAACGCTGTGCGGACGATGCAGGCCGATCAAAAAACAGACGGATGTCGCCCGTCGTGGCATGCCGTGTGGGTCGACCCACTAACCCGACGTAGTCAACTGACCCAGTAACGCGCAGGCTCGTCGTGCGATCGAAGGCGACATCGGTAGTCCCACCTCGCGACACCAACGGGTTGTTGACCACCTTAAATAACTTCATTACACAAGTACGACAAGCATCGGTTTTTTTTTTGAAACGATGACAAGCATCGGTCTTCATTGAACTCATGTGCAGTATCTGGAGTGGCACTAAGAGTCTTCGTCGGTTCTGAACTAGCGAATTTTCCTACTGACATGTCAGATTCCCCACAAAAAAAATCATTGATGTCTGATGTCTTTTTATTTATGTTTTTAACTCGCACACAGTTCTGTCACACAATATATCAAGTTCGGGTTCGCCGGAGGGGAGAGTTTGCACACGTTTTATTTCCGACTCCACAGAACAGGTCCAATTTTTTTCGCGCGTTGGACTGACCATTCGAAGCATGCACGCCAATGTTCAGTGATTATTGACACTTTATGCATTTCCTACGATTTTCCCTGCTGAAAAACCCTAAAACACTGCCTGCACGTGAAGCAATGTGTGATCGGTGTCCGAACTCTTTGAAACTTTGTGTGGGCCACTCGATGGGCATGCCCATCAGCTGGCAAATTTTGGTGTTCATCTGAAGATGACCAAAATTTGACCTACGCCAACGAAGGTCGTTCAGGTAGGAACAAATGGCCTGTCTGGAAGGATGTTTTTTTCGACATCCTTCAAATGGACCCAATATTTTTATATGACATTGTATCCACATGAGAAGCATGCACGCCAATTTTCAATTCATTTCGACACTGTATGCATTTTCTACGATTTTCTGAGCCGAAAAACCTTAAAACACTGCCCGGACGTGACACAACGTGCGTTTGGTGTCAGATTTCGTTCATTTTTGGCGTAGGGTACCGGGATGGGGCTCCACACGCGCTGGCAAAAGTTGGGTACATTCCGTGATTGCACCTAGGTACTTCATGTGGAAGGCAAGTGTTTCGGTATGGGCGGAAGGGATCCTCGGGTGCATGTCTCTTCTTCACATCTGTCAATGGGGTCGGATTTTTTTCATAGGCTAGAATGACCATGGCAAGCATGCATGCATAAATTTGTCGCGTTTCGACACTAT
>NC_041380.1:576476453-576481250 GCF_002162155.2 Triticum dicoccoides
GTGGAAGGCACGTGTTTCGGTATGGGCGGAAGGGATCCTCGGGTGCATGTCTCTTCTTCACATCTGTCAATGGGATCGGATTTTTTTCATAGGCTAGAATGACCATGGCAAGCATGCATGCCAAAATTTGTCGCGTTTTGACACTATATGCATTTTCTGCGATTTTCTGGGCCGAAAACCCCTGAAACACTGCCCGGACGTGACACAATGTGCGCTCGGTGTCAGATTTCGTTCATTTTTGGCGTGGGGTACCGGGGTGGGGCCTAACACGCGCTGGCAAAAGTTGGGTACATTCCGTGATTGCGATCAGGTACTTCATGTGGAAGGCACGGGCGGGCGGAAAGTATCCTCAAGAGCATGTCTCTTCTTCACATCCGTCAAACGGGCTCAGATTTTTTGCACGTCCGTCAATGACCTTGATAGTTGCACGCGGTAGGTTGAGCACGAGCATGGTATGCAAAGGGATGGAGCATAGCACCGGCTGTATGAGGATTAGCCTACTGCTCTTGGGCAAGGTCGCGCCCTTCCAATGTGGCAGTCTGTTCACCACTTGTAGCACTAGATCTCGGAGCTGCACGGCTGTCAATTTGTATATGCTCAGCGGGAGGCCAAGATACTTGCACGAGAAGCTCCCAATGTTGCATCAGAGGCAGTTTGCAATAAGGTGTGCGTGTTCTTCATAGCATCGGATTGGCATTGCGAAGGTTTTATTGAGATTTACCCGCAGTCCTGAGGCATCACCAAATATCTCGAGCATGGACAAGCACAGTTCCAGTTCTTGTTCCACCGGTGTATGAAACTTCTACAATGTGGATCACTTTTTCCGAAAATTTTAATAAATTTGGCATAATTTATGAAAATTTTGAACACATATGACAAACCACGTACTTTTTAAAATTTTGTGAACATGTTTGAAACACAAACATTTCTTAAATTTGGGAACAAAATAAAAAAACGTTATCATGTTTTGAAAAATTCATGTTCAAATTCCTAAAAACATATTTAAAAAAGATTAACATCCATATTGATAAATTTTAACATGTATTGAAAAAAATGTTCAATGTGTAATAAAAAAATCTAAATGTGTGTCTAAATAATTTGTATGTTTAAAAAGGATATTCATAAAATATTTAATTTCTTGGCGCAATTTTGAAAGAATGTTTTTTTGCGATACAATTTTGAAAGAATGTTCATTCCTGTTTTCACAAAGAAATGAGAAAAAAGAAGAAGAAAAATATTAAACCGAACAGCAAAAAAACATGAACATTTTTTAACTTGAAATGTCATTTGGGCCTTTGGATGAGCTCAAACTGTGAAGCTGGACGTCGAGAAATTTGTATGCTTTTGATTTTCCGTTAATAAGGAGGAGAGCAGGAAGGAAACGGTCAACCAATGCAAAAGATCTTAAAAGATCCCGCTGCAAATGAGCCAAAATAGGTTGCATGTTCTAGTGGTTCGGTCTGTGTGCAAAACAACAGATCGTCGTGTGTTCGAGTTCGGCTGCATGCCCAATATTTTTGGATTTTCCACTGTTTCACTGCTACAGAGATTGCTGCTGGGCCGGCCAAGTTGAACTTGCATGCACGCCGGGCTGTGTACGGTACATACACAGGCTCTGTATAATTCTCAAAAAAAACGCAGATTGTGTATCAGTGTGGGTGTACAAAAACCATCCTACCCTTTATTATGAAGGGGTATGGAGAGATCTCGTCCATTGATGTGTTTAGGGGGTTGTACCGAAGTAGAAGTGCAAAGAAAAAGAAGAACTACTCGTGAATTGTGTATACAGAATCTTCTTCATCTGGAGTCGCCTTAGAGGAATCAGCTAATTTCTGGAGACAGTGGGATTAAGGTAGGCAACGCTTGAAAGAGCGACACTAGAGGAGCGAGCTTAATTTCGACAAGCTTAATAATTTTACTATAGGTAGACAGGCGTCGCTTTCAAACGCGACCGTGCGATGGTAGACACGGACAAGCCGGCTCGCCCGCGGTGCTAGCTAGATAAACGCGCCCAAATGAGCCACAAGTGTGCTGTCGTGTCGCTCAACAAAGGCTGGATCATCAGGATGTAGAGATGGAAAATGTATGCTTTGTAGTCTTGTGGGTGATGTGTTTTCGCTGTTCAGCCATGTTATCATGAGATTCAGGGGCAGCTTAAGGCGTCAAGATCAGTACGATGATCGTGAACTTCTACGAGTCCATACAATGCAAATATTTTTGTCCTCGCATTACCAAGAGGTGAATGCCCGACCTAATGATTTCGGTTTGGCAAAAGGCTGCATGTCCCGTCCTTTTAAGCTTTAGCAATCAACTGGTGCGCGTCTACGCGACTACGCCCAGGATATATGGAAGCTACCTTTCATTTGTATCCCCGTTTTTCCAAAGCAACATAATACTACACTCAAAAATGTTGTGTTGGCTTATTGCTGGACTAGTGTTATCATCTTCATGTACTGTGTTGAGCGAGCGCCAGAATTACTAACGTTTGGTTAGGCATTGGAGATGTTCGACGCCATTTTGGCGGATTTTTGTTATGAAATATAAAAAAAAAGGTGTCAATATGTATGTGCAAGAATGAATATGACCAAGAATAATATGTTGATATTCATCGGAGAGGGTCATCAAGACCACGGAGCAGTGATTATTTATGTCCACACATACTTGATCTAAACAATCTGATTACCTAGCACCTAGTTTGTACGTAGGCATGCAAAGAGTTATGCATGGCACATCTCACGTACAAGTTATGATTACGATGGAAATCCTATGCGTGCATGTAGCTAGCTCGTTGAACGTGACGAGTTAGTTGGCTTTACTATCCACGAAAGCTGATCAGGCCAGGTCCCTACGTGTCAGCCGTGACTGTGTCCGTGTGTAGGTCTAGCTGCTGCAATGCACGCACAGGGGATAAGCTTCAGAGGAGATAATGCATCCTTATCTTGTCATCTCTCCATGAGATCAGGAGCGCCGGTTCAACAACTCTGGAGCGAGACTTATCCCTTCTGGCCACACACCTGCCTATATAAGAAGCAGCCACCACGAGTCAAGGGGGACCCCCGGGGGGACGCGCCCACGGCGGCAGCGTCGAGCAGATGGACGGAGGAGCCTGCAGAGGAGCCCCCTGCGCCCTCGGTGATGAAAAAAGGAAGCCAAAAGGCCACGCCAGGGAGGACAATGCGCTCGGATGACGCGCCGGCGTCCACTGCACCGTAGACGTGCTGCGACCACGACGACGACGCACGCCCGCCGGCAAGCCCGGCGGAGCCTTCTTCCATGCGCGCTGCCGCACACTCCATCAACCCAAGCAAGCACACGCACGCGACGCCAAGACTCAAGACTAACCGTGCACATTGATTCATCTCTCTATTCTTCTTTAATCTTCTTCGTCATGCAGATCGAAGATTCAAAGATCGACAGCCAAGCGAGCACTCGGCCAAGAAAGAGGCGGCACCCAGGAGAGCGTGCGCCCATGGTGGCAGCCGACGGCGCCCTCGCACAAGCAGGCCACATGTCCGGCGGCAATGCCCCAGCCGGCCGGGGACGACGCTGATCGTGTCTGCGAGGCTAGGAAGTTGCGCCGCCGGTGGTGGCGCACACCTGGCCATTTTGTGTTATGTCCAAGTCGTATGGTGCTCTTCTTTTTCTGCCCATATGATACGTATGTTTCTTTTCTCTCTTGATGCCCAGGCGCCATGAAGACCCACACACGAGGACTCGAACGGGGCGAACACACCCGGCCGTCAGGCCGTCCACACACGCGCCGCCGCAGGGCTGCGCACGGGGAGGCGCACACAGATGGGCTGGCCGCCAGGCCGCCCTCATGCACGCGGCTGCCGGCGGCGGGCTACACACCGGAGAGGGGCACAGCCACACACGCGGCCATCAGGCTGCTCACGCGCACACACGCACGCGTAGACGCCGCCGCCCTGCACATCCACGCACTGCCAGAGAGGGGAGAACCCACGCACACAAACATCCAGCACGCGCACCTCCAACATCCATCCATTCACCAGCGCCCACATCCATCCACCACACATCTACGCGGCCACGCAGCCGGCAGAAGACCAGATCGCATCGACGGGCCAACGCAGCCGGACAAGAACACTCGCGCCAGCGACATGGACACCAAGCTCACGTTCCCGAAGGGTGAGATTTCGATCTAATACATCTATTTTCTTCTGTCTCCTTCCCTCCAGCATGCATGCGCTACGCGGAGAGTACGTGCCGGTCACTGGAGACGACACTCGTGTGATCCCGTCGCCGCCGCCGGAGATGACTGCACCGAAACAGCAAACTGCACCGACACCGCCGGAGATCGTCTACACCAAGCCTTTCATGTTCAGGTGTCATGTTCTTGGCTGGAGATGACTCGGGAGCTGCCGGAGCTCGCCAACGACGCAGCCCAACCACTAGCCCTGACGCTGTTCTAACATGGCAGTCTACAGGTCCCCGGCGAACAGGTTACGATGCACAGATCACAACGAACAGGTCACCGGTACACAAGTCCATGGCGTTCCAATCGCGGTGCACAGGTTTGGTGTCTTGCTTCCCGGATGAGACGGCGGGGCAGAGCCGGAGCTCGGTGATGACGCGGCCCGGGACTCGCTTCCCCTTGATGGCGTACAGATCTTTGGTCAAACCAAAGTTTGCAACGACACAGTACAAGACCGGTCCCTCCTTTGAGAGGTGCACCTACCGTGGCGAACAGGTCCATGGCGTTCCGATCGCGGTGCACAGGTTTGGTTTCTTGCTTCCCGGATGTGACGGCGGGGCGGAGCCGGAGCTCGGTGATGACGC
>NC_041380.1:576481588-576487292 GCF_002162155.2 Triticum dicoccoides
TTTGAGAGGTGCACCTACCGTGGCGAACAGGTCCATGGCGTTCCGATCGCGGTGCACAGGTTTGGTGTCTTGCTTCCTGGATGTGACGGCAGGGCAGAGCCGGAGCTCGGTGATGACGCGGCCCGGGACTCGCTTCCCCCTTCACGGCGTACAGATCTTTGGTCGAACCAAAGTTTGCAGCGACACAGTATAAGACCGGTCACTCCTTCGAGAGGTGCACCTACCGTGGAGAACAGGTCCTTGGCGTACAGGTCCACGGCGTTGCCGGCGTACAGGTCACCCTTTGGCCTAGCACCAGCCCAAGGCGACGCGGCATCTACAACGCTACCTTTGTCTTGGCGGACCGCCAAATACTTGGCGTCTAGCAAAGACGAGGCGCCAACCACCCCAGCCACGCCATTGTGAGCGTGCGTCAGTTTTTACACTGATGCCGGTCTCCCCAAACCATCACTCCCGCAAGGTGTACCCCCTTGCACACCCCGATGAAGTAACCGGCCATCGAGAAGTCTAAGCCGAGCGCGGCCCATGCCACCCCGACAACAAATACTCCAACGCTGCCAAGACCGACGAGGCACGACGGTCTGAGGTCTACATCGACGAGCTCGCATTGTCGTCATCTTCAAGCAACGCCTCCACGCGACGACACTCGAATCTACTCCGACTTCTACATCAACACACTCCCCAAACCCTGTCCAAGCTCCGACGAGGCGAAGCCACTTCACCGACATGTCTTCTTCCGATAAAGCTATCCATATCTTGCCGGGCACCGACAAGGCGAAGGCAAGACACACCGTGTCTGACACCGACGAGGCGGACACCACCAGGCCGGGCACCGACAAGGCGAAGGCCGACCATCTGTCTGAGCTGACGAGGCCAGACATCTTCATCATCGGACATCGACAAGCCGGAGGAATGTGACTAAGCATTGCCGGAGCGACGGACGTACTGCTCCACTATTCTATTCCACCACATCATCACCATCATCTACACCGAGCACTTGGAGAAGACGAGACTTGAAGACGACGACCATTGTAGCAGCTTAATCGGAGGTGGTCCGTGGCTCCGGCTCACGAACGTAATTAATCGGGAGCCTTCCGAGGCCCCGTGAACCAGAACTTCACAATCGCCCAAGTCTTATCGGTCGAGCTAGCAGGCCATTGAGCGCTTATGTAAATGGATCATGTAATTTATTTCTCCGATGAGAGATTAATAAAATACAAGTTTCCCTAATTTTATTTGTGTACTTAGTACCCTGGCACGCCCGCATGTTTATTTCCCCTGGCGCGTAGAGAGATAATAACATGACAACCATCGTTGTTTTTAGGCCTCCTTTGGTTTAGAGGAATTTCATAGGAATTCTAGAGGATAGGATTTTTATAGGATTTTTTCCTTTAGAGCCCTTTGGTTCATAGGAATGGATTCCTATTCCTACATAGGATTGGTTCCTATCCTTCACATTTCATAGGAAAATATAAAAGAGCCTAGACTCAATGAAAAAATTTCTTTAGTGTCAACCAAATGACATCTTGTTTTCTATTCCTACTCATAGGATTTGAGATACATGTCATCTCATTTCCTACGAGATTCATATTCCTATGATAATCCTATCCTATGAACCAAATGAGGCCTTATTATTTTTCGTGTCAAACATGAGAATGTGCAAAAAATGATATTACTATGGTTAACCTCGTTACCGGACAGCAGTCCATGGCTAACCCAAACAGACAGCCAAATTTGCAAACTAAAAGGCATTTTCCGGACATAGCGGGACACCCAAACCACTCCACACGAACTACTCCTATAGGATAAAGATCAGGCCCCGACTTGCTAGCTGCTCTCGCCGGATCCTTCCCCTGATGCCTTTTAATGTACATGGGGGCTGGTGTGCCGTGTCATGCTGCGATTGACAGGGTATGGCGGAGGCAATGCATGCAAATGTGCAATCACGCAGCGGCCGCCCCTCGCTGGACCATGCTAACCTAGGCGTGGCCTTGGCTAGTCTCCCAAGCAAAGCACCGATGAAGACCGGGCCTGCGGGAACACGAAAGGGGTCGCCCGAATTTTTCCCGAAGAAGCCGGGGGGCGCGCTGCACACGCAGCTAGCTAGCCTGCTGCGAGTGGCCAGCAGATCTTGCCAGGCAGAGGCATGGAGTAGTGAGTGGACGAGTGACCACATCACGAACACAAAAGCGATGAGATGGACGAGGTTCTAGGACCCCGCTCCCTGAGACTGATGCAATGCAGAGGTAAAAAGATGCGCGTCCACTAGTTGCCTATGCATGCATGGTTGAGTTTCTACTGCATGGCATGCACATATGTTTGATCCGATGATGCACGTTCAGGACATCTTCGGATATTAGTCTGTACTGGTGAAATAAATCGCTTGCACCAGGGCTCTCTGTCGGTCGAATGGATTTCGTACTAATCTGCAATATCCTACTCCTTAGATTTCCTTTTTCTTCTGAAACCTGTTTGGTTTGTAGGAAACTTTCGAGAAAAGTTCAATGGTCTTGCATGAAGTTTCAGGGAAAATTTCCATGAGTTCCAATGACAACAAGGGCGTACACTTTGTCTTTCAGGATATTCCATATATCACATATTCATATGTTCTTAATTCCAGTAGGATTCAGTATACCAAGACATCATGCATATTCTTCCCGTCTATCCAAAACCGTGACCAAATAGTAAGACCTAATACCACTCCAATGAGTACAATGGTGCCTCATGGATAGTCACTTCTAGTCATTTCGTCAATGCATTAGGAGCACACGAATCTGAGTCAAACAAATACCGATTACTACAACTGGCAAACGCACTATCTATCTGAAGAATCACAGGATGACACATCGGCTAGCTAGCTAGGCTATCCAGTATCCAGATGAAACGAAAATGGAACTTTGCAATCTAGCACCTTCTCTCCTATTTAGCACTACTCTAAAAGGGTGCGAGGCAAGATTATTAAGTGAGTGCTCTAGCCAATCAGATAGGGAACCTAATCTAGCTTAGCTAGTATTCTGGACGCTGAACACACACTACGGAGATGCATGTCAGCTTGGGGCTTTTTTTCTTTTTTGAGCTGAACATTTTGTCCCGTAGCATCTTGCTTTCACTTTCTCTCGATTGGCCAACCCCCTACACTTTCCCGGCATACAAGGAACATACATGAAATAGTAATCGCCTAGCAGCGTTAACACCTATCTTTCCCTAATAAAACTATGCAGTCGTATCGATCGGAGCTAGCAAAATTGTTTCATGGAAAGACGTTCGTGTACTTCGCCCGGTTTCATGGTATTGCTCTTCTGTGGTACCACACTTCGAGCCGTATTGGCAGCAAATAAGGCCCTGTTTGGTTCCAAATAAATCATCAACTTATAAGTCGAAAAGTGCAAAAAATGACTTATTTTGTCAAACAAACCTAACTTATAAGTCACCCTAACTTATAAGTCATAAGTTGCTCCACCCCAATTTAAAACTTATAAGTCACCTCCTTTTACATGGGTCCCACCACCTTTACATAAAAAAACAAGATGAGAATGTGTGCCCATGTGACTTATAAGTCAGGTGACAACCAAACAGGCATGACTTATAAGTCACTGGTTTTAAGTCACCTGACTTATAAGTCAGGTGACTTATTGGAACCAAACAGGTCCTAACTGGAACACAAATGTATGGTTTGTACTAGTTTTGTGTGCCATGGGTTTTCACTCTTGAGTGATATGTTTGTGATCACGAGAGCCATCAGGGGAATCTTAAGGCTTCGAGGTGGCCAATACGATGATTGTGAAATTTCCGTCCATACAATGCAAATGCCTATCGTGGCGCTAGTGTAGGTGAATGCTCGACCTGATGATTTTGATCCCCTGTTTGGCAAAAGGCTGCGTGTCCACTCCTTGTTGCCCTTTAGCAATCAAATGGTGCGCACCTAGACCTCCTCGCTTTGGCAAAGCAAATCGACAGGAGTCAGGAAGCACCATCAAGGCATCAAGCATGTAATTGATCCATGGCTAGCTGGTGTGGCCCACGTCGATCAGTAACGGCTCATTGGCTTATTGCTAGTACGGGACAGTGCTTAATAACTAAGCCAAACAAGCAACCATTGTTCAAACTCCGAAGCTAGCATTTCCCGGACATGGCGGGACACCCAAACCACTCCACAGTCCACACCAACTAGTAAGTAGCACGGGGAGGGACCTACTGTACGGGTCTGCTAGCACGTCAGGACCGAGATAAGCTTCTGCATGAGTTTCAGTAACAACAACGGCATTCATGCATGCGCCTAGTCTTTCCGAATATTCACGTGTTTTCCTAGCTATGATGCAGTCAAATAACATAAATTATCAAATCCTCAATCTTTTAAAGTTTTTGTAGGGATCAACATACCATGCATGCATGGTATTCTCCTTGATTTGAACTCCTGCAAACCCAAAAACCTTATATTATTTGTTTAGTAGCAATTTTAACATTTGTTTAGTAATGCCCAATGACAGACGCTTTAGTCATTTCATTGACGCATTAAGAGGACATGATTCTGGATCCAACCCAACAAGTACCGATTACTACAACAGCCAAACGCACTACTATCTAGCTGTTGGACTGCAGAATGACACATTAGCTAGCTATACATAGCTAGGCTGTCCAGACAAAATGAAAATGAAACTTTGCAATCTAGTAGAATGGAAATTGTATATTTAACGGAGGCGTGAGGCACGATCAAACAAGCGAGTGCTCTAGGCAATCAGATAGGGACCTAGCTACCCGTTTTGGATGCCGAACACTATGGAAATGTCAGCTTGGGCCTTTTCATTTTTCAGCTGAAACCATTTGTCCCGTAGCATCTTGCTTTCACTTTCTCCGTATTGGCCTACCCCCTACACTTTCCCGGCTTATACGCAACAGCATGAGGCAGCGTATAGATCGATTCTTGCTGTTTGAGTGCAGCAGATCAACACACCGTGATGGAAACATCTATCTGTAACGGTAACCAATATTTGTTTGCTGTTCATGATGCAATCAGCCATACCCATCAACAGGAGTAGCACACATGATCTTCAGTTTCATTCCGTTGTAAAAGCGTGATTGATTGAGATTTGAGGGCCGCGCATCGCACCCGACCAAATGGCGTCCGCGAGATTCAGTTGCAAATGGTCCTGCATATATAAAGACGGGGTGCAATTCCGGCAGGGCCACATGGCATTTCTGAAACCAGCTTTTGCTCATGTGGAAACGACGGGACGTGTCTTTGGTTCGGACCCAGACATGTAACAGGTTTGCTTTGCATCATCTGGTAATGACCAATAATGGCTGCGTCAAAAAAGAGTACATATATGACTAGATGCAACAATGTCTACATCCACATTTGTTAATCCAAGATGCATCCAACCTTTCCGTTTTCCTATTTCGGGATAATAAAGGGTAGCTGGAGCATATATGCAAATGCAAGTATGCAACCTCTCTGTTTTCCTATAGGCGCGCAGCTTTTTCTTTTGAGGTGATCCTATAGTATATGCAGCCAATACAAGATGCAAGTTTGGTCACTTGATTGGAAGCTTTTTTGGAAGTTGGCTACTGATTTCACACTACGTATGAATGATGGTCAGTCCTGCCTCCATTACCCAGATTTGGGATGGAACTCTGACAAATAAAATCAGATCCTCAGTTATTTTGGGGATCCTTTAGAATATTTGGAAACAAAGAAACGCCAAGG
>NC_041380.1:576487415-576491207 GCF_002162155.2 Triticum dicoccoides
AATGTAACTATGATCTCTTATTTGTAATGGTTACAATGTTTTCATAATATATGGTTCAGGCAGGCGTAAGCCCGCCATTGACGTGTTTTTTTTTTTAAAAAAACAAGTATGATGGCAGAAGGAGCACGGCCCTTTAGAAGCCCCGAAGGGAAGAGATAACAAGCCCCTAATAAGGAAGGGCCGAAATGAAGAAGGAACCAAAAGCAAGGTCCATACGGCCCAGCAGGGAAATAGTGTCTTCCATTTTATTTTCGTCGACTTGTGTGACCAGGGATCCTCCTGTCTGTTCACTTTGCCTCTTCGTTCGCGCTGATGAGACCTCTCATGCCTATGACCTCGATCCCTTTGCTTCACCAGGGATGGATCTCTTCTCTTCTTTTTTCTGTCACAATCCGTGGTGCAACGAATGCATGACTATGGACAGCAGCTCAACTTTCCACTACTTTCCTATTTCCAAATCATTTGTGAATGGAGAAGAACAAAGAGTAACTTCGCCAATCAATCAAAAACAACAATCAGACGAGCGAACGAACACATCAATCCCGCGATCCCCACAGAACACACCCGACGCCATGGAAATGTGGAACCCGTGTGCTCACAGGTGTGACCTGAACAAAGTACCAAACCTACCATCATCCTACATAATACCGAGCATCCAACAAGGTTCATCTCTCTAGACGCCTAATCACTCGTCCTCGTCATCGTCCATCAGGTCCTCTGCCTCGTCCTCCCCTTGGTCCGAGATATCCTCTACCTCCGTGGTGTTCGGAGCGGACGGCCTCGACGAGCGTAGCTCCTCGATTTCCATACGCAGGAAGGTGTCGCAGAAGATCCTCGCCACTTGTAGCACCGCCGGGCAGCCTGGTTTGAACAGATGAACTGGAGTAAGGGGACCTCGTGAAAGGAGAGAGCAAGGGTGCTGAGAGCAACTGCGCATACCTGCAACGGGGCAATTCGGAGCTTTGCTCCTCCGGATGTGGCTCATTATTGGATCCTTGTCATATATGTGCCTGCAATCCATGCTGCAGAGGGAAAGGAAACATCACCATGTTAGTATTTGGAACTGGACATTTGAAGATATGTTGGCTGCGTGTGATTTCTAGCGTTTTGCATATTTCGTCCATTGGTAAAAAAAAACTTAATTGAGCAAATAAATCAAAATCAACAGCTAGTTGTTTGATACTAGATAGCAATGCTGGTTGTTCGATTCACAGGTGCAGACTAGTTCTACTGAAGCAAAGCATGTGTTAACAGAAGGAGCAAGGTTTTCTTATGACACACGCATCCTCCTACACAATAGGGAAACGATTCCATTTGGAATTGAACAGCCATAGATATTTTGGCGATCTGCATTTTCTACCAATTTTTGTATACTTCGTCCAGTGGTGAAACCCCTTACTGATCAAATAGATCAAAATTAATAGTTAATGGTTTGATCGATGCCAATTCCAGTTGCTTGATTCACAGTTGCGAACTAATTCTACTGACACACAGGATTAAGAACAAGCGTTTCTTATAGCATGTGGATCCTACACAGTGGGGCTACAAACCCATTTGGAACTGAGCATCCGCAGATATTTGGCTGTGTGCATTTACTAGCATCTTTTGCATATTCTTTCCACTGGCGAAACCCCTTGCTTGAGCAAATAAATCAAAATTAATAGTTAGTGGTTTGATTTGATACCAATGCCAGTTGTTCGATTCGCAGTTGTGAAGTAATTCTATTGACATGCAGGATTAAGAGCAAGCTTATCTTACAGCATGCGGATCCTACACGATGAGGAAGCAAATTCTGACAATTTTCTATAGTATGCATGTAAAAAACAAGGACAACCAAATCTGGTGCTTTCAATGAGACTGAAAGGGTTAAGAGGCAAATACTAACAGGAGTAGAATGGCACTATGAGCTATTGCATTGTGCCTACAAACTTTGCTCATTTTCAGTGTGAAAACAAAACTTCGATCAGTTTTTATCTGGTGGGAACACGATAAGAAATGGGTGCTCATTGAACAAACATTTACAGTAACGATTATGGCTCAAGCATGCTCACAGACAACACAAATTTCATAAGAGTATGAAAACAAAACCAGGCACCGACTGCTTACCAGCGAACTGGATTTTCCAACTCAATGATAGGCTTCAAGGTTAATGGGCAATGCATATTTAGGATGCTGTTCTGGGTGCTGGTCATAACAAGTTCCTCTTGTTCGTCACCAGGCATCGGTTGACCTGCATGGTGAACCTCCTGCAGAGACAGAGCACAAACACACAAAAGGTCAGGCACTTTGAAATCACACACAAACAGACACATTCTTCGCCATAGGTATCCCAAAGGAAGTTAAACAACTTTCGTGCGCATCTTTGGTGAAGGACCTCGCCTAGCAAATGCATCTACAGCACACAATTGCAGATTATCTTCAGAACAATCAGAAATAAGAGGCTTCTCTGAGGCACATACCCAAACAGCCTGTTTGAACTGCCGTATGAGCTGATCCTTGTGTCCCGACGATCGCGAGGCCCCCTTGACCTTCTCAACCTCCCACTCGATGAGCTTTCTGAAATCAGTCGCCTTCCCAAACCAACAGAGTGCAGAGAGTTAGCCCAAATTTGCCCCCAATTCGAACGCCCCCACACACAAGCGCCACGGCCCGCACCTGGTCAGACGGCTGGTACGCCACGGGCACCTTCTTCACCGCCTCGGCGAGGTACGCGCAGTCCTCGTACGAGGCCACCAGCTCCTGCACCGCGTCCTCCAGCTGCTTCACCTGCAGAAATCCACGCGGTTCGGGGGCGTTAGGGGGTTCCAGGGGAGGCGGGGGATTTGGGGGCTAATGGGGAGCGGTGGCGTGCCTTGTCGGGCTTGCCGGCCCTCTCGTACTCCACGGCGAGGGACTTCATGGAGCTGAGCGCCTTGCGCATGTCCTGCGGATTTGGGGAATTTTGGGAGGGGTTAGGGTTTTGCTGGATGAAATCGGAGGTGGGATTGGTGGGGGAGAGAGGGAGGGGGGCAAAGGGGTTCTTACCAGGACGAGGGTTTGGGCCTCCGCCGAGGTAGCGTCGGCCGCGTTGGCGAGCTTCGTGGCCGCCGACGACATCTCCGGCGAACTTCCGCGGTTCCCCCTTTTTTTCTCCGCGAGGGAATGGAGGGAAACTGGACTGGCGGAGATGTGGACTATAGCTTGTATACGAAGCCCAGGAGAATTTCTAAGTGGGCTAGAGAGTATGCCAGCCCAGTACAGGCCTTGAGGGCATTATTTTTCTTATGAGGCCACTAGGCCAGCCCAAAGTGCTCAAAACAAAAATACTAGGCCAGCCCAAATTGGCCTTCATATTATTGATATTCTCTGCACGAATTCTTGGCAGCCTATGGAAACTTTCAACTTAATCACTCAACCAGGCATTTTGTAATAATTATCTTGTAACCTCATTTTGATTCCTGTTGTTAGTCCGGTAGCAAGCAACACCGGAGGAGCTGGGTTGGAAAAATAACTCAGATACCCACGAGTTTAAAAATTACTCAGAAAATTGGCTTGACATCTAAAAAAACTTGATAGTACTCACACACTAAAGAGCCTGGTCGAGTTTAAAAGGTTTTTACTTTGCGCGAACCATTCTACAAGTTGTGTTACGGAGTACTCGTTAGGTTGGTGTAGCTCATAATATAGGTTGAATTGGCAGTGTTAGATCTTTCATGTTTCATCAAAAAATTATAACAATGTACATTTGGTTGCGCTATAGTATGGATAATAATATTGCAATAATGTTAAACCTACAAAGTATTTCAAACGTTT